>NC_090746.1:42853609-42861109 GCF_036898095.1 Palaemon carinicauda | reverse complement strand
CCGGCCGACATTGGCTATTGCCGGCCGGCAGTTACTGCCGGCCGGCACATGCATTTGAACCAGCGTTCTACCGCCTTATAGCTGTTAAGTAGTATACTTTAAAACTAGTTATGGTGTGTGCCGGCACTTGCATAACCTCCTATACTGTACCAGTATTCTTCAGTATAACAGATACTGTAAGAAGAAAACTAGAGTATGGGTTTTGGTACAGCACTGTGTGTTCTAACACTTTTGTGTTTTCTTGCAGCCCTCTGCTGTTGCCCTACAGATAGGAAAGTGAGTTCTTTCCTGTCTATTATCCAGGATTTTAAAATCATTGCTTAGGTGTGAGCTCCACCTGTTTCCTCTGGAAACTTTGCATTGGTTACTCTAGAAGAGATTAACCATTCGATTTTATTATCTGGAAGGCTGCAGCAATGGGTTGTGAGGGAAACACAAGTGTGTGTCTTTCCTTTCTGAATTGTTATGCTATACTATGCATATCCAGTGATACATAGTTCACTTGATACTCATGGAAATTTCTTCTCTTTACAGAAGGACCCTCCGAAGTGCGAAAGTGTTTTCTGCAACGTCCGCAGCAAGAACCTCTGCGGACATGAGTTTTGTAGGAGACACGCAGCATGCGCTGTCTCCAAGGATGATCTCCGGTATTGGGACCCTCAGGTATGTACTGTGTGCACTAACCTGATTACTGAGGCCTTTGATTCCCCTAGGACGGCGGAATCAAGGGATATAGCAGGGGAGAAGCTTCGTACCTGGGTAAGGGGCTTCCAAAAGAACACCTCTGGCCCTTATCTTCCAAGTGAGAAGATGAGGGCGTATATTTTCCCTAAGGCATCAGCTGATGCAGTGATTCCCCAGCCTCAAGAGGAGATCCCCCAAGTTAAGATCCAGGTGGATGCTGAAGTCGCGGTCGCGATGCAAGACATCCAGTTAGATGACAGGATGTCTGACGTGGACGAGTGTCTGGATGAAGACCTCCTGGCAGAAGCCCAGGATGAAGTTCAAGCCCCAGACGTTGTAGAGGAAGAGGTCGACGAGGTGTCGGCTACTCCGGTTCAGATTCCGGAGCCTATTCCCTCAACATCGGCCGGTCTCCCAGTAGAGCTGGGACAGGCCCTCTCTTCTATTGTTGGAATGATCCAACAAATGAAGAAGGAGAATCAGGAGAAGGCGGCTGCAATGGAACTGCGGATGCAGTGCCTTGCAGAATCACATGGGCCCCTGAAAAAACTCAATGTGAAAGACCTTCCCTTGTGCTCAGATGCTATCCCATGGAGGTATGCTGAGCACATGCTGATGACGACTGGAAAGATCGTCATCTCGGATAAGCTGGGCTCAGTTCCCCTGGAGGAGGGGGAATTCTGGCCCAGCAAGGCATCATATCCGGACTGTTATGTCCGGCTGAGGAAGGAACCAGCTTCAAAGGAGGAGACAGAGCCGAAGGAGGTCATAGTGATGGACCATGCTAAGGCTCAAGCTCTACTTTCATCCTCGATGGAAGAGAGGGGCTTCTCTAACTCAAAGGTAGCTGCATTGAGCAAGAAGCTCCCTTCCTTTGTGTCTTCGCCTGCTAGAGCCTCCCACTTTTTACAGAAAGGGTTTGCGGCTGTACTAAAAGCAGTCGAGGCCGGCAAGCCTTGCCCCTCCCTGGAGGAGTGTAAACCCTTGTCGCTGGCCTTGCCTATGGACCACAAAGACTGGAAGGACGTCCATCTTACGTTCTCAGTTGGAAAGTTGGAGGCTGATATTGCCGGACGTCAGTTCGGCGAGGACCTCCCTAAGCTGTCTGACTTTCTTTTGCGAAGAGAGTTTGAGACAAAAGAAAGACTGGCTGCCTCAATGTCTCTTCAGACTACTCTTGAGACGATGGCAAGTGACCCCAAGGTCCATGAAATGTTCATGGTGGTGGCCAAGACTCATCTGGCCACAGTGACGAAGGACCTTTATGGCTTCGTCAAGGCAAGGAGAGCTTGTAGGGAGTTCGTGTTCACCTCGGCTACGGTGAGGCACGAGCCAAGGAAACTAATCTCCTCCAACATTTGGGGTAAAGACCTTTTCCCTACCGACTTGGTCAAAGAAGTTGTTGATAAGGCTGCCTTGGAGAATAGAAACCTTCTCCAGAAGTGGGGCCTGGCTATCAAAAGAAAGTCTTCCCCGGATGAGGGTCCTCAACCAAAGAGGAAGACTATGAGGACTAGGCTACCGTCTCGGCCAGCCAAGCCTTTTAGACAGCAACAGCAACTGCAATTGCCATTGCCTCCAGTGCCCCAGATCGTGGCACAAACCCCGACCACTTTTCAGTGGGTACCCCAGGCCGTGTCGACACAGTCCACGGCATTCACCCCAGCGTTCCTTTCGAGCAAAGCCTACAGGAGCAGCCAGAGGCTCGTCTAGGCGCCCCTCAAGGGGAAGGGGATTCAGGGGTGGTCGTGGTCAGCGAGGCAAGACCTCAGGACGGCAGTCCAAGTGAGATGATACCGGTAGGAGGGAGACTTCTGAAATTTCGGGATCGGTGGACCTTCAATCCCTGGGCCCACAGCCTACTCAAGAATGGACTGGGCTGGAGCTGGTACAGCACTCCACCCCCGTGCCTTCGGTTTTTCCAACACTCCACCCCCGTTCTGGAGGAGTACGTTCAAAAACTGTTGGAGAAAAATGTGATCCGAAAGGTGAAGTCCATCAAATTCCAAGGGAGGCTGTTTTGTGTTCCCAAGAAAGACTCGGAAAAGCTCAGAGTCATTCTGGACTTGTCGCCACTCAACAAGTTCATAGTGAATTGCAAATTCAAAATGCTAACACTGCAACACATAAGGACCTTACTGCCCAAGAGGGAATATTCAGTCTCTATAGACTTGTCAGACGCCTATTGGCACATTCCAATCAGCCGTCGACTCCCCCCCTACCTAGGGTTCAGGCTACAACGAAGACTATACGCCTTCAGAGCCATGCCATTCGGGCTAAACATAGCCCCAAGGATTTTTACGAAGCTTGCGAGCGTAGCTCTCAAACAATTACGCCTAAAGGGAATTCAGGTAGTAGCCTACCTGGACGACTGGTTGGTGTGGGCAGCATCCGAGACAGAATGCTTGCAAGCTTCCAGTCAAGTGATCCAGTTCCTAGAGTACCTAGGCTTCAAGATCAACAGAAAAAAGTCTCAACTTTCTCCATCTCAAAAGTTCCAGTGGCTGGGAATCCACTGGGACCTTTTGTCACACCGTTTCTCCATCCCGGCGAAGAAAAGGAAGGAGATAGCGGGTTCTGTCAAGAGACTTCTAGATTCCGAAAGGATATCAAGACGCGAACAGGAGAGGGTACTGGGCTCTCTCCAGTTTGCTTCGGTGACAGACCCAGTGCTAAGAGCACAGCTAAAGGATGCAACCGGAGTTTGGAGAAGATATGCATCAAACGCGCGAAGAGATCTGAGAAGACCAGTTCCGCTTCGGCTAAGTACTCTTCTCAGGCCTTGGTCCCAAGCCAGACATCTAAAGAAGTCGGTTCTTCTTCAGCCACCTCCCCCGTCGGTGACGATTCACTCAGACGCCTCGAGGGAGGGATGGGGAGGTCACACTCATCGGACAAAAGTCCAGGGGACTTGGTCCAAGCTATTCAAGACCTTTCACATAAACTTTCTAGAAGATATGGCAGTGCTCCTTACCTTAAAGAAAGTCTCCCCGCGTCACTCGATCCACATAAGGTTGGTGATGGACAGCGAGGTAGTTGTGAGATGCTTGAATCAACAAGGATCGAGGTCACCACCTCTCAACCAGGTGATGTTGGCCATCTTCCGATTGGCGGAAAAGAAGTGGTACCTGTCGGCAGTTCACCTTCAAGGAGTCCGCAATGTGACAGCGGACGCTCTATCCAGGTTCACACCGATAGAGTCGGAATGGTCCTTAGACGCAGGATCATTCTCCTTCATTCTGAATCAAGTTCCAGAACTGCAGATAGACCTCTTTGCGACGAAAGAAAACAAGAAGTTGCCCCTGTACGTGTCCCCGTACGAGGACCCCTTAGCGGAAGCAGTGGACGCGATGTCCCTCGACTGGAACAGATGGTCCAAGATTTATCTGTTCCCTCCTCACAACCTTCTGTTGAGGGTCCTCAACAAACTGAGATCCTTCAAGGGGGTAGCGGCAATAGTGGCCCACAAGTGGCCGAACAGCGTGTGGTTCCCCCTGGCATTGGAACTACAGCTGAAGTTTGTACCGCTACCAGATCCATTTCTGACCCAGCGAGTCCAAAAGTCGACTGTCTGCGCTTCATTACAAAAAACCCGGACCCTGCAGCTCATGATTTTCTCTCCCTAGCGGTGAGAAAGCGTTTCGGGATTTCGAAAGCCAGCATAGACTTCCTTGAGGAATATAAGTGCAAATCTACTAGAAGGCAATATGAGTCATCTTGGAGAAAATGGGTGGCCTTTGTCAAGGCGAAGAATCCGCAGGAGATCTTGACAGACTTCTGCTTATCTTTCTTCATCCACCTCCATGGTCAAGGATTGGCAGCTAACACGATTTCAGCGTGTAAGTCTGCTTTGACAAGACCCATTCTATATGCCTTCCAGGTCGACCTAGGTAACGAGATCTTTAATAAAGTCCCGAAAGCCTGCGCTAGGCTCAGACCTTCAGCAACTCTAAAGCCCATTTCATGGTCTTTAGACAAAGTTCTTCATTTCGCTTCTCTGTTGAGCAATGAAGAGTGTGCGTTAAAGGATTTGACACAAAAAGTTATTTTCCTATTTGCACTCGCGTCCGGGGCCAGGGTTAGTGAGATTGTAGCCCTCTCGAGAGAGGCAGGTCGTGTTCAGTTCCTGGATGGGGGAGAACTGAACCTGTTTCCGGATCCTAAGTTTCTCGCCAAGAATGAGTTACCCACCAACAGGTGGGGGTCCCTGGAGAATCTGCCCTCTGAAAGAAGATGCATCTCTATGTCCAGTAGAATGCCTAAAGGTCTATCTTCATAGAACTTCAGACTTCAAGGGTGGTCAACTATTCAGGGGAGAAACATCAGGCTCAAATTTATCTCTGAATCAACTCAGAGTGAAAATCACATATTTTATTCGCAGAGCGGATCCTGACAGTACACCCGCAGGTCACGATCCGAGGAAAGTTGCCTCATCCTTAAATTTCTTTAATTGTATGTATTTTGAACATCTCCGTTCATACACTGGCTGGAAGTCTTCCAGAGTGTTCTTTCGCCACTATGCGAAGCAAGTAGAGGAACTAAAGAGATCTGTGGTAGCAGTGGGTCGCATTGTTAACCCTACTGTTTAACTCTGCGAGGAACAGTGGTTTTAATTGGGACGATTAATTCCAGGGTGAGTGTGTAGTTACATACTGTACTACAAACTAAGTGAGGGCACTGTGTTGCCCATGTAGACTGTTCCATTTCCAAAGGTGAACCTAGCATAAGTGCAGACATGTGTGCCGAGCGTTTCTAACGCTAATGTCATTGATTTGTAATACAGACTTTTATGACTTTGATACCTCGGTATCTTAAAAGTGGCATTTAATGTTTTTTCTTTCAGACAAACAAGTTCTGTTTACTACCATACTTATGCTTAAAGTTTTGGGTTATCCTCTTCTTATATATATATATATATATATATATATATATATATATATATATATATATATATATATATATATATATATATATATATATATATATATATATTTGTGGTTAACCTGTCTATTTATTGCCTGTCAATAAATTTGTTCTTGAGAACCTTGCGTCTCCTTCACCTGTGTCAATTTATTGGTATAATTGAGCATTCATTCTATGTACCTTATCTGGGATAATTCTAATAGAATTGTTCCTTTATGCAAGCTATGTTGCATTGGTTTTCCTCCTATGCGGATATAAACCTTTGTCCAATACAAGTATTGTGCGGAGAACTGGTCGATATTTCATATTGACGCAGTGGTTCTTTACAAACTATGCTTTACTTAATATAGGGTGAGACCACTATATTAGCTTGCCTGGTATTCATACATAGGTATATGTACTCTTCGAGACTTTTCCAGAGTCTAGTAGGACTCTTCCCTGTAGGGGGCAGGAAGCTCTAACATGGTTTATAGTTAGTTAAAAAGATGTATAACTGTAACATCTTAGGTCTCTAGGTCTAGTCGACCGGGAAAAATTACCTCCGGGGAGTACGGCACGTTCTGAGAATCCACAGATACAGTAATGCTCTGGTATACTTCCATCAGGACGACATGGCTTGAGCCCAAAAAACGGATTTTGAGCAAAGCGAAAAATCTAGTTTTGGGTGAGATGGCCATGTCGTCCTGATGGACCCGCCCTTGCCTTTCTAAGAAAGGGCTGTAGGACCCCTCCTTACATACAGTATCTGTAGCACCTCGTGTACGCTACAAGGAATACAGATGGCGCCAGGATTGGCGCCAGGCACGCTTACGAAACGGGAGATAGGGAGCCTTGGGAGCGGCTCCCCCTTTTTCTTTCCCGAATTCGTTTCTTCTGCAGGACAGTTCGTCAGGAGAAAAGCTATCTTCCAGTTATGAACGCCACCAAGGAATTGTGAGTAACAGGCCTAAGCAATATATATATATATATATATATATATATATATATATATATATATATATATATATATATATATATATATATATGTACGTGTGTTTATGTCTATTTTGCTAATACAAAAGCACTTTAGAAACCTTGATTTATTTATAACCAATGCAGTATTGCTGAATATCAATTAAAACATTAGATAATTGTCTTCTGTGAAATATCAATTAAACGAAAGGCGTTAAAGATTTAACAATAAAATTGGAACCGACGACCAAATTATAGCTATACAAAATCGTAAGAAAAAAAAAACACAGAATGCTTAGAAAAGCGATAGCCTTGACTTGATAGATATTGTGATTGAGTTTATAGCAAAGAATCAACATCGTCAGTATGTTTTTGGTAAATGTACAATGTAGGCCTACCGGTGTTAATAGTCGTTGTGTAAAAATTTCAATTGGTCTTATGAAAATCGTCCAAAATTGCATTTTTCTATGCTGCAATTTGCTGTCAGATACGCAGAAATTGCGAGAGTGCCATTTTAAACGCCGCCTCCCCCCCAACGGAAAAATTTTCCTTACGCCATTGATTTAGGCGTCCCTTATTTAAATTTTCAGAATCTCGTCACCCTGCTTACGTCCTGTTGAATTTATGGCAGATAATGTTATTGTTATATAATTTTTGAGAAAACATTCCTCATCCAAACTTTAAAATACTAGTAACCGATCAGACAACATACATTGAGTTGAATTATGATAAGAAATTTGTTGCCTATGCTTTTTGCCTTTATATTATCAAAAAACACTGTCGCGTTCTCGTACGGCCACACGAGATACAAAACAGTGACAGTAAATTTAAAATTTTATCACATCCCAGTTTAAAACTGCATTACAGTGTAATACTGCCTTACGTCCTGTTCCTCTCAAGGCAGATCTTGTTATTAATGACTATATAACAAGTGAAGTAGCA
>NC_090746.1:42846109-42848609 GCF_036898095.1 Palaemon carinicauda | reverse complement strand
ATTTTTATACTTTATCCAGACAATCTAACGACACTTCATTCTTTGCAACAAAGCTTCTCACAAGTATTCTGACTATCTCTGCTCTATTTTTGTAAATGATCAACGTTTTAATTACCCTTCTTACACTCTCTCTCTTCATTCTACCTATCTTCGAAAGATAGATTCCACCGATCTAGATTCCGTACTTACATACTTATCTTTAATTGAACGGAACAGTCAATTACTTGAGTTTAAAACCTCATAACAAACTGTATTTCTTTAGTTATATATTTGATTTTTTTTTACAGCTGATAGAAATGGAAGCCCAATACCACTGGAAACTTTCATAACAAATGGTGAAGAAACATTCATTTTCATTTTCACTATTCAAAAGGATAGAGACTGTCTTGGCCATTGGGGTGTTAATAAGAGACATTAATTCTGTATAAGGTAATTTCTTTCATCAATGAGTGCAAAAGCTTTCTAAAGGAGTTCCTGTGTTTTTGGATAAATCCAATATTTATCCAAAGATACTTCGACAAGATTTAGCCTCAAATATCTAGATTTTACTCATTACTATCATGTTAAGGTCCTAAGAATTTAGATTGATCTAATCTATGAAGTTTGCAATGACCTCTAGAGACATGTAGGCTACCTCCCCCTATTGTAGGAAATTTCCGGATTCAAATAATTACCAATTCCCACTACTTCTGCCTAGAAAATTTAGTGGTCACCTAATAATTTGAATTATAATCTGGTAGGAGTATGTAAATTGAAGAATCGAAAAATAAACGAGAACTGCGAGGAAAATCTTTATAATTACAAATTCCTTATTCTAAACTTTTCTGTCCCCCGTTTTTTTTTTTTCTTCATTGAAACCGTGTTTGTAGGCTTTTGTTTATTAACAATTAAGGATACAAGGAGAGGACTTCAATGGTCTCTCAACTGCTCTCAACTAAACAATACTTTCTCTCCAAAAATGCATGAAAGGGTAACTTTAGTTACTTTTCCCAGACAGAACTTTCCGTCCAGACAATACCTTCATTAGGAAAGATAACCTTTATACCTCGGACTTGAAGGCCAATTTAACTTTTAATCACTTTTTGAGTGAAAGGATCATTAGCGTTTGTTAATCTGAACGTCAATCGTTTAGGGATATACCTTCAAGAAATCAGGACCTTATGTACTGAAAGATAATACTGAATGGAGTTCTCAATTCAAAACTACTATTTATCTGTCTAACCGTTCAAAACATACGTATACACGCTCACACACACCCGGTGACTGGAGGTGGGGTCAGGGATTGAGTCGTTCGTATGAAGAGAATAAGAAGTTTTGGAAAGAAATGAAATGAGTAAGGAGGGGTGGATCGAGAAAAATAATAAAACAGTGAAATATGAAAATAGAAGGTTGTTGAAAGGAGAGGAGGCAAAAAATATTTTCTGAATAGTTTGAAAGGTTGCTGAATGTTGAGAAAAAGGGGAGGCAGATATATTTGCTATCACAGGTGTTGAGGTACCAGTGCTGGCCGATGGAAATAAGAGAGATATTACAAGAGAGGAAGTGAAGAGAGCACTAGATCAAACGTGAGTAGGAAAAGCAGCGGGTATCTGGTATGTATGGCATGAGGGTAGAGATGTTAAAGGAATGGGGTGTGACTGTACTTGTTTGATTGGTGAAATTATTTAATATATGTTTTATGTTATCAAGGATACCAGTAGACTGGGTGTGTATGTATGTTCCATATACAAAGGTAAGGGAGATGTGCATGGGGTTTGTAATTCAAGGGGTATTGGTTTGTTGAGTGTCGTTCAAAAAGGGTATGGTATAGTGCTATTTAATATGCTTAAGGATAAAAGAGAGAATAGAATCTTAGAAGTGAATGGTTATTATTATTATTATTATTATTATTATTATTATTATTATTATTATTATTATTATTGTTGTTGTTGTTGTTGTTGTTGTTTTTGTTGTTGTTGTTATTATTATTATTAATATTATTATTATTATCAAAATTGTTATTATTATTATTATTATTATTATTATTATTATTATTATTATTATTATTATTATTATTATTATTATTATTATTATATTATTATTATTATTATTATTATTATTATTATTAGCTAAGCTACAACCCTAATTGATAAAGCAGGATGCTATAAGGCCCAGAGCTCCAACTAGGAAAATAGCAGAGTTAGGAAAGGCAATAAGGAAATAAACTACACGAGAGGTGATGAACAGTAATATATTTTAAGAAGCCTTAAATGTTGATTCATACATAACTACATGCATAGGGCCAAAAGGACTATCTCAATTGAAGGAAAATCTATTCATAACTAATCGTGATTCCATTAACATTTACCTACAAATGGAGTCACCTTAACCATAGAATTATCATTAACCAATTCGTCAACTTGTAGATAATAATATACTGTATATGCAGAATGTTTTATATAGATATGTACACATATATGAATGTATTTATACACAAACACACACATACACACACTTACAC
>NC_090746.1:42823609-42841109 GCF_036898095.1 Palaemon carinicauda | reverse complement strand
CCAGTGAGGAAAAAAAACATGCACATAAGTAAATTACAAGAGAAATAATGAACTATCAAAATAATATATTTTAAGAACAGTAACAATATTAAAAGAGATCTTTGATATGTAAACTATAAAAACTTAGATTAAAACAAGAAAAAGAAAAAAATGAGATAGAATAGTGGCCTGAGTGTACCCTCAGGCAAGATAATTCTACCCCAAGACCGTGAATGACCATGGTCCAGATGATATAACACTTACCCAAGCTAGAGAACCATGGTTTGATTTTGAAGTATCCATCTCCTAGAGGAGCTGTTTACCATAACTAAAACGTTCTCCTTTTTTAAGGTGCAATTATATTGTAGAGTTTTTTCCGAGAGTTGCTCTCAGACAGCTGCTCTATGGAATGTAAACAGGCTGTAGAGGACTCTCCGAGATTTGAAAGTTTTCGTTACTCTCGCGAGAGAATATGTGCCAAAAAAGTGGAATAAAGACCAAACAATTGCATTAATTCAGCAATACAGGAAATTTCCTGAACTGTGGAATGTGACTTTGCTTGAGTACAGAAACAAAGAGCTGAAAATTAGTAAAACTAAAGGAATAGCTGAAAACTTGGGAATCAGCAAAAAAGAAATTACAAGGAAATGGCACAATCTCCGGAGTCTAATGTGTACTGAAGCTGGAAAATTAAAGAAGAAAAAATATGGGAGTAGAGCTGAAGAAATAATTAGTGTAAAAAAAAATAAGAAATAAAAAAACACTTCCCACAAACACACACACACAAACACACTTCAATACCCGTTATTTTTAACGAGCACGTGCACTAGATTATTTGTTATTATTATTTGAAAAAAAAAATATATTAGATATATTTAATTCAAATAAATGCTTAAAATTTACATATTTAATCTAAATATTTGAATTTAACGGGAACGTGCAGTAGATTATTTGTGTTATTATTATTAAAAATAGAAATATTAAATACATTTAATTTAAATAAATGATTAAAATTTAAATATTTAATTCAAATATTTGGATTTAACGGGCACGTGCACTAGTTACTTTGTATTTATATGTTATGCTTTCTTATCCTAACCTACCCTCCCTCACTTACTGCTCACTCCAGCATTTTTTTGTGTTTACACAGTGTTATATAAAACTCTTTATTTCTTCAGGAACTGCCTAGCTCTGAATTGATCTGGAAACGGGAATCAACTAGAGCAATCTGAAAGTATTAATTTGGAAATAGGAACCCCCAAACATACGAAGTTCTTATAGCTCGATGTATATTCCTTAAACAATTCTCTTAATAATTTTGCATGTGCTCCATCTTCTCCCCTTTTGCTTATCCATTTTTGGACCCACATACTTCTTTTCCTTTTCTTTTTCACTTCGTTCATAATTATTAATGCAGCAGCAACATGGCACTTTTGAGACATGTTCTCTCAACCCTCGCTAGTTGTCGACTGGCACTGGCTCCAGTGTAAATAGATGCGCGAGAAATCTTACCCGACTCTCAGACACTTTCTCTCGCGACACTCACTCACAGCTCTCGGAGATAAAAACTTGCTGGTAGTATAAACACGCTGTAGAGAAAGTCGCGCGAGAGTAGCCGTCTCTCGGGAGAGTTTAATCTCCAGTCTAATCGCACCTTTATGTATGAAGAGTATATAGATGTTAGCATTGTTTCTTTTGTACGATATTGTTCTTATTATCACTAGTAATGAAGAAACAAATATAGAAAATGCTATCGATTCTATATTGATATTCATTACGTCTTTTTGAGCCAAAAACAAAATCCATTAATCTTTAATATGATAGCTAGTATAGATTTCCCTTCCATTCGTGAGTTCTATTTCTAACAATGTCCTTTCAGCCATGGATATTCGACGATGCTTTAAAAAATAGATGATCGGATAGGAGGAAAAAAGAATGTATTTTTGGTTTAACCTCTGCTCTGTGAAGACAATATTTGAATGGTGAGAGAGTTATTAGATTTCTTAATTCATTCTCTTCAAACAAGATTGCAGGTTCTATAATTCAATAAACGAAATTATATTGATGAAAATAATGATTTATGTTAATAAAAATAAAAGTTTTGATAAAGATACTGGTGACAAGTATTAACAATGAAATAAAATGTATAAATAATTAGTAAGCATCCTATAGAGGATGCATCTCCGTAGAAACTATCTTCAATGAGGAAGTATTTTATTAAGTTGAGCTAATTATCTATCGTGTTGAGAAATGCATTAGACTGCAGACAGGAAAAAAAACTAATTTCTGCCTGGTTTAGTTTTTGCAATCAATCATAATTTACCGTAATTATTGAATAATGTCTGCAATTATTGAGCGTAATTTCTTAGGCTGAAACAATGGAGTACCTAACAACAATAAAGAAAAGAGAATTCTTTGTAAAATCCTAAGCAATTTAAAAAATTGAAATTTACAGCCTTGCCTTAATTTTCGAAGAAAAGAAATTAATAGACATTCCGTAGTCCTTCATTGGTCGTAAACATGGAATTAGGAAATAGGCAGGCATATGTGATTAATGTTTCTGAAGTTAGATTTGTAACGTTTAAAAGGATAGATTTTTTTAAATTTTAGTTCTCCTGCTGCATGTAACACGGAATTTATTTTGAGAATATGATTAAAAATAATATTGGCCATCGCGAACCCAGGGAAGCTTAAAAAACAAGTTGCATTCATTGCACTGGGACTTCAAATCTACTTTGGGAGTGCAATGAAAACCTTCAACCATTCCATTGGCAGCATGTTTGTAGGACGTCGTCTGATGATTGGTGATGCCCAGTAGATTCGATAAAGATGTCCAAAATTGAGAGGTGAAAGTGTTACCCATGTCAGAAGTAATATGCTCAGGAATATCAAATCTCTCTATACACCCTAAGAGTAATGCAAATGTACATGAAGCGGACATTACAGTCTGCATGGGAATGGCTTCAACCAACGAGTGAAGCAGTCAATGACGATAAACAGGTAACATTGTCCTTGAGATGTGAGTAGGGACCTACAACGTCGACGTGAATGTGAGCAAAATGACGCTGAGGTTGATGAAATGTGTGCACATCTGAATCCGTGTGTCAATGTACTTTTGATGCTTATCATGAAGTAGAGCATCGGACCCAATCCTAGACATCCTTATCAATGCCGGACTAAATGAACTTCATTTTCAGTACTTGTGCAGTAAAGTGACACGAGGATGTAAGACACCATTGATGAAATCAAACACCTGTCAGTGCATGGGGCATGTATCCATGGTCATTGTCTACCAGTATGGATGTCGCAGAGAAGGGTGTAATTGAAGCAGTCGGGAGCAAGGTCTTCCTAACAGAGGGATGTGCAGGATGTCCTACATCTTTTCGTTGGACTTTTGTCAAGGCACTGTAATCCAATCCCAGGTGAATGGCAGCCATTGTGTTTCTTGACAGGTCATCGACAATGGAATTCCTTATTCAACACCGGCCAAGAGATGTCAGCTTTGACAGACGAACATGGCATCAGGCTGTTGACCGAAGGCGTGCTCTAGGCATGTGATCTATGTGAATGATGAAAGGTGTACATTCTAAGAAGTGGCGTAAGTGACTGACAGCCAAATGCACCACCAGCAATTCAGAGACAAAAGTAGAATAGCCAGATTCCTCCTTGGATAGTTTTCTACTGAAGACGGTCCTTTTACCACCTACTTGAGTAATACGTCAATATTGATGTTGCTGGCATCGGTGGAGATAAGGAGAGGGGTTTGTGGCACATGAAAAGTGAGAGATATGACAGTTGATAGAGCATTCTTTGTGTTGCAGTAGGCTGCTTCTTGAAAAGGATCCCACTTCAGGTCTTTTGACTTGCCCTTGAGGGAAGTGTAAAAGGAGGCAAGAGTTGTGGCAATAGCTGGTAGGAACTGACGATATTAGTTTATCATGCCCATAAATTCTTTTAGTCCTTTGACAGTTGAGTGTGTGGGGAAGTTAAGAGTAGCTGCTACCTTTTCAGGAAGGGGTGGACGCCTTCAGCTGTGGTGTGCTGCCCTAAGAACAATGCTTCATTGGCGCGAAAGGTACACTTGTCATACTGGACTATAAAGCCATACTGTTGTAGGCAGTCAAGAGCGGTGCGTAGGTGATGAAGGTGCTCCGATTGGAAGGCAGAGGACACAAGTGTGTCGTCCATATAGCATATGCAGAACGGGACGTCCACTACGATGCCAAACATGAGGAGTTGAAAAGTAGCCCCAACCTTAGGAAGGCCAAAGAGGAGGTAATTGAATATGTAACTACTGAAGGGGTTGGTGATGGTGGTCATGGGGTTCATGGGCACCTTATAATATCCCTTCAAGAGGACAAGAGTGGAGAACTCCTTGTGCAAGTAGTAGGTAACGTCAACGCTCTTGGGGAGGGGGTACTGATCAGGCTCTGCCTACATGATCAGACACCTGTCTTCCCCACAAGAGTACAAGGAGCCCTCCTTCTTCAAGAAGATGTGTAAGGACAATGACCTTGGGCTTGAAGCCTTTTGGCACAGTTGGATTTCTTCAATTTCGGTGAACGTTTGTTTAGTAGCTGCCAAACGACCTTTTGCCAGATGCCTAAATCTGGAAAAGATTTGACTGCAGGAGGAGAAGAATAAACAAGTAAAATATAAATATGAAGAAACGTAACCAGTTTTCGTTAGACCAGTGTATGGTGAAGAATCCTTTGTTTCAGATTAAAAAGAAGAGCTAAATATAAAGGAGGAAAATAAAGGTATCATTGAAACAGAGCTCGGTTATGCAAAAGTTGCCTTGCTGAGGTGACATGATGTATGTCTTAGACCAATTTCATTCTTGTTCATACAAAGTATTCAGTTGAAATAATAACAAAGTAGGTTATTTAAAGAAAAAAAAAACAATTGGTTTGGATTAGCATTTGAGTCTCCAAGAAAATGAGTAAATGGAAATAATAATGGTTTAATTATCATCAAACTCACTCATGAAATGCAATGTTTAAAATTAGCCCAATATATTTTTCTTTTATATACTGTAGGGATATTTGTAGCGATTCTGAAATCCCCTATTCATCTCAGATATTGGAGAGATACAGTATATAGTGAAAAGGATAATGCAGGCTAATGAAATTCTATCCAAATTATTACCTAATTAGAGGAGCTTTCTATGAGAATAGGTAAAACATAACGATTATATAATGGACATAGTTCCATATCATCAAAGAAACGTATGTATTATGAGGTTTATTATCTACTACTTACATGGAGAAAATGAAACTTTTGTAACTAGCAGCATACTTTTATATTGAGGTTAGGATAAAACATTGGGCGACACTAAAATCTTCTTTCTTAAGGTATCTCTTTAGGTATAATTCTAACACCATTTATAAAACTAAAATTAGCATCAATGAAAATATATTCAACTTTTGTTCTAATTTATGAAAATGATTCCCAGATATTTTGTTGAATTTAAGCAGTGTTTCATTACCTAATATACTAATGTATCAAGTATCCGTATTCGAACTGGTAATAAATTACAATTCTTTTTTAAGACAGATAAAATCAAATATCAGGGAATCTTTTCGTCCTGAATCATCATCGTCCATTAAAAAAAAAAAAAAAAAAAAAAAAAAAAAAAAAATTAACAGAGGTCTAACCCGCAGATATAATTGAATAAAAGCGAGTGATTGATTGCAGGGAACCAAATTCTGTCCAGAGATCTGTTTTCAACTTTGTAAGGAATAGCTATTAATAAAGAAGGAAAATAAAATGTTAGGAAGGCACGGGTTTCGTTACATTAGGTAGAACCAATTAAATATAAACTTGGATGAACTCGTTTTTTCTTAATTCTCCAGTCTCTAAAAATAGATTAAAAACAATGAAATAATAAGTGGAAGAGTTTCTTTCCGTTTTGCTATTGTAAACGAAAATCATTAGTGAACGATTAGAAAGCTATGCTCCAATATGTTTCTCTCTTAAGATAAATGACATGTTTATCAGATTAAAAATTTAAAACATACATTAAGCATTACATGCATGTATTCCTTTGGCTTGTTTAAAAAGAAGATACAGACATTTTTCTTACGAGTGTCTTTATTGTTCTAACTTCTATTAATTCATCTATTGCTTTTAACAGTATGTAAGGTATTTGAAGTCATTTACTATTTTATGTTAATCCCGATTAATTATATTGCTGGAACCAGAAAAAAAGTTTTGCATATATATATATATATATATATATATATATATATATATATATATATATATATAATATATATATATACATATATATATATATATATATATATATATATATATATATATATATATATATATATATATATATATATATACATATATATGCGAAAATGATAGATTTTTTAAGTCTTTCAAGCGACTTTGAAGCGAGAGAGAGAGAGAGAAAGAGAGAGAGAGAGAGAGAGAGAGAGAGAGAGAGAGAGAGAGAGAGAGAGAGAGAGAGAGAGAGAAAATTGAAGTCGAACAAGAGCGAGAAAGTGTCATATGTCTTATAATGTTTTCTTATAAGAAGATTGTACTGTAGTGTACATGGTGTGTTAGGTATAGACCATGGGAAAGTTTTACCCAATTATTTGGTAGTCTTACTATATCTGTGGTTAACGCTCATTTATAGACAACCATCTGAAGTGAAGTTGCAGTTTCTACTGAGATTCTTGCATTCATAGTGTAATATGATAGGGATTTTTGGAGAAATAAAGTAGTTGCAGTAAATAAAAGTTTAGAAACAACCGTCAAACACTTAATCAGAATAAAGGAATTATGAGACCATATTTGAGTATCAAATTATTTTGGGAAACGTAAAAAGATCAATTGGTACCTCGTTAACAAAAATTTAACCATTTGTGAAAACAAGGGTGAGTATTGAAAGAGAGGGATATCAAACTTTGTCACAAAATAAATCAATACAGCAAGAAATCAGTAGAACTACCCACCCCATTCGTCAGGCGCAAGATGCATTAAATCCTGTTGAGAAAAAAAAAATAAATAAAAATAAATAAATCTTAAAAAAAAAAAATACTTTCAAGTAGTTAGGCGTGACATCTCTTTGGTTGAAAGCACTAATTGCTTAACTTTCACCACTAATGAACTTACACAGGAACTGGACAATTAAATTAATCAAATCCAGACTGTTAAGGTGACTGGAAAAAGGTCAAGATTATTTTTAAAACCTTTAGATTTCTTGAAGAAGTTGAACACATGGCATTAAACCATGCGGTTGCTCATGACCCCTATGGCATATCATCTGTCTGCAGTAACAGTTAAAATGGTTAGTCCATAGATTTAATTTCTCATATGTATTCCATTAAAAACTGAAGATTCATATTATTAATTATATAAGAATTTATGTGGATGTAAAGAGAAAAGGAAGACCTTACGAAGAGAAGTACCACTATATTTCCCCTTTATAGCTGTTATATGTAAGGACGAGAAATTGTGAAAGATGTCGTTATAGAGTCATCCTTCTCCGTATACCCAATAAAAAGTTCTTCCTCTGATGATTGTGTATTTCAAAGTATTTGGAAAAGTAAAAAGCACAAGATAATTTTTAATTGAGTTTTAAAAAGTCTTGAATAATAGATAGTAAATGCTGATCGACAGTGGGTAATCTCCACTGCCGAGGAAATAAGACAAAAATGATTCGAGAATCATTAACTATTAGTTAAGCAATGCACAAGGACTAAGTCTACTTAATATTTCCTCAAAATTTTTGATGCATGGCGAAGATTTCAAGTTGCGTAGACAGAACGTACATAGGGTTCATTTTGTTACATCTTATTATGGCCCCGTGTTTGATAACGGCAATAAACAACGATACGGCTTGGTTTCATTTCTCACCATTACATGTACATTTCTTACATTTGTAAGAATATACCATTGAAATATTAACTTAAATCGAATCTCATCTTGATTTACAAACTTCTCACACTAAGATGAGAAAGTTTTGTGTCCATAATGATTTCGAGAGTTATAATTTTTCAAGGCAAACGGTATTTTTACACCATTGGGGCATTGTAATTTGAGCTTAGTTTTGATGATCCAGTGTCTACTTAAGATCTGGCAAGGAACATATAGTAAATCAGATCGAAAGAACAGCAGGAGTCGAAATGCAACTCCTGTGCAGATGGCAGGCAAGTGAATAAAGATGAAAAAGCCCGTCGTAAGAGTTTTTCTTATTGATGACTCACAGGAGATGTTTGTGAAGTTACTGGTTGTTTTGGTGTTTGCGAGAAGGATCGAGGATCTACAAAGTTCATACTTATAAACTTTATCTATAATGTATTTTATTTTGGAGAGTTAGAGTGTGTGGCACATTAGGCCCATAATATATTGAATGGTATTGTCTGAAGAACACATAGTTGATTCATGGAGCAGTTCTTCACCCACAAAGATGAAGGAGTAAAACATTTTCTTGTCTAAGAAATACAACGTAAAGGTACAGTACCAATTTTCTATTTAATTTTTCTTCAGTTGAGTTAATAAATTATAAAATCAACCAGTGAACTTTGTATCGCAAGTATTTCATACAGGCTTGTACACTTTGACATCATTTCCTTTATTTCTGGGTATCTCACTCTCTCCCAACACTGAAAACAACCTGTTTAAGTTTGCCTTTAAATGCGTTAGTCTGTTTGAATTTTTGTGACATTCTTGCTCGAACTGCTCTTATATAAACTCATTATCTATTGAAATAAAGTCAATTGTAGTCATCTCGTCTCTCTGTTAACAGCCACCTCACACAATTGGTAATTGCTGGAGGACCAGCTCCCTCTTGCCTTCAGCCTCACTGCTGTGTCTTACTGTTTGATTATTTTCCCTCAGCATGCTGAGGTTCACTTTCATATGAAGGCCATGACTCGCTCAAGTTCCAAAGCAGACTTTATTTGCGCAGCAATCCCCTAGGCCACTTTCCCGGAATTCTCTGATTGGCGTTGCGACCAAGGGGACATCTCAGTAGTGGGCGACGCTCTCAAAACATACCTCCTGGAACAGTACTCACCATCAACAGCTGCTCATAGGGCCAAGATTCTTCATCTCTCGAAACAACCGTCGGAGTACTAAAAGTCTTTGCTCGCCCTCAGGGAAATGACCAGTAATACTCGCCTGCAACCTGTCACAAACGGTTGTCCTTGGAAAGTGAACATACTTCGTGACCCTTGGGTGCGATGCCTATCCAAACCTGTATGCGCTGCCATCCTCAATGACGATATTTTGCCCATGAACGACAAGATGACAAAAGTACACATGCTTATTAGCAGTCGCTTCACTACCTTAAAGACGTCCATCAATGCCTCAACTCATGACGCAGAGGAAAACTATTCAACACCGACCGAAGCTGAAATGAATGCAGTAGGACAGGATGTGGTAGGACACAGACATCAACCAAGTGATGTTCTGGAGTGTAGTCAAATCCACCCACCACCCACATATGCCACCCTTCACTTGCGCCAAAACTAATGACCTTTTCAGCCAATTACTGATGCCCATTGGCGTCAGTTATGCTACTACCACTCCAGATTTGTAGCTGCTGCCAAGAAATGTGCGAACAGTTGTCAGTGGCCAAAAAAGTTATAATTAGGCCATCACATGTGGTGGTGGCCTCGCCTATCGCTAAGTTTTCCTTTTTACATCATATAGGTATGGGCGTGCAATTTTTGCTGGACACCAGTGCTTTCTGTTCTCTCCAACCAAGGCTACTCTCCAGAACATGATATGGTAAGTTTAAGTCTACTAACGGCCCCCTGCAATCACCATCCACAGGTAAGAGACTATCAAAATTTCCTTTGCGAGAGCTAAATATTCATTGGAAGTTTTTTTGTAATGGACGTTTCATTGCCATTCCTCAGTGCAGATTTCTTCTCCTACTTTCACTTCCTGGTTGATGTTGCTCACCGACGGTAATTCAACGCAAACTACTACTCGTCAACGCTTCTTCAATCCAGCCCCTCCGACCTTACTCTCCGCATCTGTGCACCCACGGATACCTAAGCCTACCTCCTCACATCATATCTAGAAGTTTTCTGTCTAGAATGTTTTTTCATGAATTCAGTATTGATAAACTATCAACAATAATTAATTGTACACAATAAACAGAAAACCGAACGAAAGAGCAAATTAAAGGTAAAGGAAAAAAGAGAAAGTTAAGAGTTTTACATTTATAATATGTGTTCTTACCGTTATTTCTCAGACTTTTCTCGACTAATAATTTCTATTTAACAAAAATAAAATCCCACTATATTGATAATATCCGTCAATAAACGGTTCTCAAAGAATTTTCCACTGCTCACGATTACACAAATAGAAAAATAGATGTCAAAATTCATTTTCATTGTTATGCACAATCTCCTTCAAGTGTGGAATATATACCACCCAAAAAGATTATAATATTTACTTTTTGTGTAGAAATAAGTATAATTGCTTTTTCTTAAAGATAATTTATCTAACTTAAAGATTATGTCAAGTGTGTGTATTGAATGCATGCTTATTGAATGGGTATTAAAGAAGATACATATATATATATATATATATATATATATATATATATATATATATATATATATATATATATATATATATATATATATATATATATATGTATATATATATATATATATATATATATATATATATATATATATATATATATATACATATATATATATATATATATATATATATATATATATATATATATATATGAATATATATATTATATATATATACATATATATATATATATATATATATATGTATATATATATATATATATATATATATATATATATGTGTGTGTGTGTGTGTGTGTGTGTGTGTGTGTGTGTGCGTGTGTGTGTGTAGGTATATATATATATATATATATATATATATATATATATATATATATATATATATAAATATATATATATATATATATATATATATATATATATATATATATATATATATATATATTCTTATTTGGATAAGATATGAGAAGATTGGAGAAATATAGATGAAAGAATTTTCCTGACCAAATGGAACATGATTTGTCGTTCATTAATTTTTCTCTCAGCGCTTCCAGGTAACCATGTATTACTGTTAGTGTTTTAGTTTCTCTTTCTATCACTCTGAGTCAGACCAAGTAGAAAATTGAATGGATCATATAGAAATATGTATGTCAAAAGTAACTATCACATATGGATGAAAGCCCATTGTACATGAAAAGGAATCTATGATGTAAAATCCGTGTAATATTATGAAGTTATCCCATATATCTTTGATAAAAAACCAATTATTATGGCTAAATATTTATAAACAAAGCTTAGGTTCTACGTGGAAGACTTGGGCTGCTACAGAAATGTAATCTCAAAAAGAATAAGAAAGGATAGGCCAGATATTGTGTTAAAAATAGGCCTTATTTCAGAGATAAACAAACATCGCTATGGCAGGAACAGAATGAATCATTCTTCAGATATATTCTTTGAAGCAAGGATAAGCTAATGAGATCTAGATTTATTGTAATAGAATAAAGAAGTCAGAGTACTGCTGTTTACTGAATAAATGTTCATCAATTATGAGATTACAGCACTTAAATAGATTCTAATATATATATATATATATATATATATATATATATATATATATATATATATATATATATATATATATATATATATATATATATATATATATATATATATATATATATATATATATATATATATATATATATATATAGATATAGATATATATATATATATATATATATATATATATATATATATATATATATATATATATATATATATATATATATATATATATATATATATATATATTTATTTATATATATACGACCTCGGGATCAGAGCCCCAGGCGAAATCACACGAATCCAGACATTAATGTATCAAAAATATATATGGCTTATTCGAATATGAAAAACACGTAAAAATGTGCAAAATTTATCATTATTTGAATGCCAAGTAACAAACTACCAATTAGCTACGATGGTGAAGATGGGTTGATTTCAATTCTAAGTACAAAATACCTGAATTCGACAGGTATAAGTACTGAAGAATTGTCATTGACTTTCATCTTTCTTCGTGGCCAAGTGGCTTAGTCACTGTCTATACAAGCCTGCCGACCAGTGTTCGATTCCCGCCGGAGCCGAGCTCTTGTCCTTGTGTGATTTCGCTTGGGGCTCTGATCCCGAGGTCGTTAAGAGAATCCAGACATTAATGTATCAAAAATATATATGGCTTATTCGAATATGAAAAACACGTAAAAAAGTGCAAAATTTATCATTAATTGAATGCCAAGTAACAAACTACCAATTAGCTACGATGGTGAAGATGGGTTGATTTCAATTCTAATTACAAAATACCTGAATTCGACAGGTATAAGTACAGAAGAATTGTCATTGACTTTTATCTTTCTTCGTGGCCAAGTGGCTTAGTCACTGTCTATACAAGCTTGCCGACCAGGGTACGATTCCCGGCCGGAGCCAAGCTCTTGTCTTTGTGTGATTTCGCCTGGGGCTCTGATCCCGAGGTCGTTAAGAGAATCCAGACATAAATGTATCAGAAATATATATGGCTTATTCGAATATGAAAAACACGTAAAAATGTGCAAAATTTATCAGTAATTGGATGCCAAGTAAAAAACTACCAATTAGCTACGATGGTGAAGATGGGTTGATTTTAATTCTAAGTACAAAATACCTTAATTCGACAGGTATAAGTACAGAAGAATTGTCATTGCCTTTTATCTTTCTTCGTGGCCAAGTGGCTTAGTCACTGTCTATACAAGCTTGCCGACCAGGGTACGATTCCCGGCCGGAGCCAAGCTCTTGTCTTTGTCTGATTTCGCCTGGGGCTCTGATCCCGAGGTCGTTAAGAGAATCCAGACATTAATGTATCAAAAATATATATGGCTTATTCGAATATGAAAAACACGTAAAAATGTGCAAAATTTATCATTAATTGAATGCCAAGTAACAAACTACCAATTAGCTACGATGGTGAAGATGGGTTGATTTCAATTCTAAGTACAAAATACCTGAATTCGACAGGTATAAGTACAGAAGAATTGTCATTGACTTTTATCTTTCTTCGTGGCCAAGTGGCTTAGTCACTGTCTATACAAGCTTGCCGACCAGGGTTCGATTCCCAGCCGGAGCCAAGCTCTTGTCTTTGTGTGATTTCGCCTGGGGCTCTGATCCCGAGGTCGTTAAGAGAATCCAGACATTAATGTATCAAAAATATATATGGCTTATTCGAATATGAAAAACACGTAAAAATGTGCAAAATTTATCATTAATTGAATGCCAAGTAACAAACTACCAATTAGCTACGATGGTGAAGATGGGTTGATTTCAATTCTAAGTTCAAAATACCTGAATTCGACAGTTATAAGTACAGAAGAATTGTCATTGACTTTTATCTTTTTTCGTGGCCAAGTGGCTTAGTCACTGTCTATACAAGCTTGCCGACCAGGGTACGATTCCCGGCCGGAGCCAAGCTCTTGTCTTTATCTGATTTCGCCTGGGGCTCTGATCCCGAGGTCGTTAAGAGAATCCAGACATTAATGTATCAAAAATATATATGGCTTATTCGAATATGAAAAACACGTAAAAATGTGCAAAATTTATCATTAATTGAATGCCAAGTAACAAACTACCAATTAGCTACGATGGTGAAGATGGGTTGATTTCAATTCTAAGTACAAAATACCTGAATTCGACAGGTATAAGTACAGAAGAATTGTCATTGCCTTTTATCTTTCTTCGTGGCCAAGTGGCTTAGTCACTGTCTATACAAGCTTGCCGACCAGGGTTCGATTCCCGACCGGAGCCAAGCTCTTGTCTTTGTGTGATTTCGCCTGGGGCTCTGATCCCGAGGTCGTTCAGAGAATCCAGACATTAATGTATCAAAAATATATATGGCTTATTCGAATATGAAAAACACGTAAAAATGTGCAAAATTTATCATTAATTGAATGCCAAGTAACAAACTACCAATTAGCTACGATGGTGAAGATGGGTTGATTTTAATTCTAAGTACAAAATACCTGAATTCGACAGGTATAAGTACAGAAGAATTGTCATTGACTTTTATCTTTCTTTGTGGCCAAGTGGCTTAGTCACTGTCTATACAAGCTTGCCGACCAGGGTTCGATTCCCGGCCGGAGCCAAGCTCTTGTCTTTGTGTGATTTCGCCTGGGGCTCTGATCCCGAGGTTGTTAAGAGAATCCAGACATCAATGTATCAAAAATATATATGGCTTATTCGAATATGAAAAACACGTAAAAATGTGCAAAATTTATCATTAATTGAATGCCAAGTAACAAACCACCAATTAGCTACGATGGTGAAGATGGGTTGATTTCAATTCTAAGTACAAAATACCTGAATTCGACATGTATAAGTAGAGAAGAATTGTCATTGACTTTTATCTTTCTTCGTGGCCAAGTGGCTTAGTCACTGTCTATACAAGCTTGCCGACCAGGGTTCGATTCCCGGCCGGAGCCAAGCTCTTGTCTTTGTGTGATTTCACTTGGGGCTCTGATCCCGAGGTCGTTAAGAGAATCCAGACATTAATGTATCAAAAATATATATGGCTTATTCGAATATGAAAAACACGTAAAAATTTGCAAAATTTATCATTAATTGAATGCCAAGTAACAAACTACCAATTAGCTACGATGGTGAAGATGGGTTGATTTCAATTCTAAGTACAAAATACCTGAATTCGACAGGTGTAAGTACAGAAGTATTGTCATTGACTTTTATCTTTCTTCGTGGCCAAGTGGCTTAGTCACTGTCTATACAAGCTTGCCGACCAGGGTTCGATTCCCGGCCGGAGCCAAGCTCTTGTCTTTGTGTGATTTCGCCTAGGGCTCTGATCCCGAGGTCGTTAATAGAATCCAGACATTAATATATCAAAAATATATATGGCTTATTCAAATATGAAAAACACGTAAAAATGTGAAAAAATTTATCATTAATTGAATGTCAAGTAACAAACTACCAATTAGCTACGATGGTGAAGATGGGTTGATTTCAATTCTAAGTACAAAATACCTGAATTCGACAGGTATAAGTACAGAAGAATTGTCATTGACTTTTATCTTTCTTCTTGGCCAAGTGGCTTAGTCACTGTCAATACAAGCTTGCCGACCAGGGTTCGATTCCCAGCCGGAGCCAAGCTCTTGTCTTTGTGTGATTTCGCCTGGGGCTCTGATCCCGAGGTCGTTAAGAGAATCCAGACATTAATGTATCAAAAATATATATGGCTTATTCGAATATTTATATATATATATATATATATATATATATATATATATATATATATATATATATATATATATATATATATATATATATATATATATATATATATATATATGTAAATATATTTATATATATATATATATATATATATATATATATATATATATATATATATATATATATATATATATATATATATATATATATATATATATATATATATATATATATATATATATATATATATGTATATGCATTTGAAAATATCTTATTTTACCAGGTAAGTAAAGAGACGGAAATTGTTAAATTGTATTATTATTCAATCATAAAACTTAATATTTAAAGAGGAGGAATCCTTTATCACTCATGATATATTAGATTAAATACTAGTCTGATTCATGTTTATATCAATGTTAATCTTTTAAAAAATGAGAAATCCTATCTAGACAGGGCAGTAATATATATAAAAAAATTAAATGAGTGAAGAATTGAACACTGAAAATATGTACATAATTTGCAACAATTATAATACTCTCCCTAGAGTCTATATTACATTGTAAATATCTAGATCTTCTTCTTTGTCTGCATACTTTCCCATTTTTATGTGGGGTCGGTGTTTCTGGCAGCGTTATCCATCTACCTCTATCCCACACCTCTTTACCGGTTAATCCCTTTGATCCAAGGTCCTCCTTGATACAGTCCATCCACCTTCGCTTTGGTCTCCCTCTCCTTTTCCTTACCCGTATCTATATTTCCATCACTCCTCCCAATATAATGTTTATCTCTTCTCATGACATGACCATACTACCTCAGTCTACTTTCTTGGATCTTATCTGACAGTTCTCTAACTCCTGTGTTACCCGTAGATCAAAGTTTTAAAATGTATTGGTCATGCTCTCTCATAAAAAATCGATATTTAAATAAAATACAGCTTACATTCATTAGTCTAATCAAATTTTTATTCCTTCATAAAAAAGGAAATTTTGATCAACCAAGTAGAAAGAAATAGGAAGGCTCAGCCGAGAGTATATAAATATAAGTGTAAAAAGTTGCTTGGATAAATTGAGAGAAAGTAGAGATATAAAGGTGTCTTAAGTCTTAGAAAATGTCAAGATTATTTTATCTGAAAGCATTTTATATTGATATTATTATATTCTAACAACGTAGTTTGAAAATGTCAAAGAGTGTTTTTTTTTCTTTTTTTTTTTTAATGGAATGTGCAACAAACAATGCTGATTTCTTGATATTTAGATATATTTTGAGGATTCCTCACCTTACTCAAAGCATGGAATTGTAATCTCTTAATAATCAGTTATCATTCACGCAATATCCCCCCAAAATCATAAATCGACGATTCAAAGTTAAATGCTGGTGGCTGGTGGTGGGTTGGCGAATTTCCTAAATCAGAATGATTCAGAGAAATATACGAGTTATATCTGACAAAATATATATAAAAATTTAAACAAGAAATCTACAATGAATTATAATTCTACTGTATATAGTGAGGTCGCAACTCCTTGCAACTTATGTGTTTCATGCAAAAGTACATGCTTTAAGAGCATTTTTAAGTAAGTTATTCTGTCAAAAGACTCCACTGCGCTAATATACGTAGGTATTGTAGTTCTGATGATTTGGTGTGATGACGAAATAATCCTACCTCATTAGCATAAGGATGAGGGTGGCTGAACATCTGAAACAGCATGAAACTACTGTTTTCGTTTTTGAATAGTTTTTTTTTATTATAAGGATTGTCGGAACATATTCAAACAAGAAAATAGCTGATAATACTCTGTTATGTCGTATGCATTTAAATGATTGCAAATTCATTTAATGAAATCATTTTAACTCTTGATAAATATATCGTATAAAATAATTGGAGATATCACACAGAAAATCAAGGAAATCTACAGCACAATAGAACGCTACCGTTACTTGTAATTTTATATTGGCTTAGTTTCTTGGCTTTTTATTCCAGAGTAGATAGCCTGGAAAAAAAATGATACACTACCATGTATGAAAATAATATATTTGTTGTTAAAAGTATTTTACCCTTAGGCGAGATAGCTTCAGAAGGGTTTATTATTATTATTATTATTATTATTATTATTATTATTATTATTATTATTATTATTATTATTATTATTATTATTATTATTATTATTATTATTATTATTATTAGTTAAGCTACAAGGCTAGTTGGAAAAAAAGGCTCC
>NC_090746.1:42806655-42808085 GCF_036898095.1 Palaemon carinicauda | reverse complement strand
GGTATGTGAGAGAAGGAAGTTAAGTCTTATTGTGGGTAAGAGTAAGGTTATGATATGCACCAGAAGGAAAGGTGGTGCGAGGTTGAATGTCATGTTGAATGGAGAGTTACTGGAGGAGGTGGATCATGTTAAGTACTTAGGGTCTGTTGTTGCTGCAAATGGTGGAGTGGAAGCAGATGAACTTCAGAGAGTTAATGAAGGTTGCAAAGTGTTGGGGGCAGTGAAGGGAGTTGTAAAGAATAGAGGGTTGCGCATGAATGTAAAGAGAGTTCTGTATGAGAAAGTGATTGTACCAACTGTGATATATGGATCAGAGATGTGGGGAATTAAAATGACGGAGAGACAGAAATTAAATGTGTTTGAGAAGAAATGTCTGAGGAGTATGGTTGGTGTATCTCGAGTAGATAGGGTTAGGAACGAAGTGATGAGGGTGAGAACGGGTGTAAGAAATGAGTTAGCAGCTAGAGTGGATATGAATGTGTTGAGGTGGTTTGGCCATGTTTAGAGAACGTAAAATGGGAGAAGTACAAAAGAAAGGCCAAGGTTTGGGTGGATGGATGGAGTGAAGGAAGCTCTGGGTGATAGGAGTATAGATGTGACAGAGGCAAGAGAGCGTGCTAGAAATAGGAATGAATGGCGAGCGATTGTGTTGTAGTTCCGGTAGGCCCTGCTGCTTCCTCCGATTACCTTGGATGACTGCGGGAGTAGCAGTAGTTGGGAATTCAGCGTTTTGAGACTTCATCTGTGGTGGATAACGAGGGAAGGTGGGCATCCTAGCAGTACCATCCGAACTTGGCTGGGAGGAGCGTAGAGAGGAAAGGTCCCCTCTTTTCATTTGTTTGACGTCGGTTACCCCCCCTCCAAATAAGTGCCTTGGCGTATGGTTGAATTATATATATATATATATATATATATATATATATATATATATATATATATATATATATATATATATATATATATATATATATATATATATATATGATTAACGTATTTTTTTTCTATAGTGTGTTCTATGGAATAGATATGCAGATTACACCTATCTTTATCGATGGTTTTTTACACATTCATCAAGAAAAAATGAGGGGAAACTTAGTTCAAATATCCTTAATATGAATATATATAATTATATATATAGGTAACGGATATATCTCTGCTAATATGTTACTCTTTACATTAGAATTAGTATAATAGTACTGTCATAATTTTCTTTTTCCTAGTTGTGATTCCCATAAAATTCTATTTTATTTACAAAACAAATAAGTAATTGCCATGTTTTGTTACAGTTTTGTTATTAAAAACATATTTGTCTTGCTACCAATTTTGTTGAGTCAGTAAATTCCCCCCCCCCCCAAAAAAAAAAAGATTATTAATAGATATAGGTTCAACAATTTGGGTAAAAGTACGTAAATTTCACAAGAATAGTCAAC
>NC_090746.1:42799155-42801655 GCF_036898095.1 Palaemon carinicauda | reverse complement strand
AAGGAGGAAAATAAAGGTATCATAGAAACAGAGCTTGATTATGCAAAAGTTGCCTTGCTGAGGTGACATGATGTATGTCTTAGACCCATTTAATTCTTGTTCATACAAAGTATTCAGTTGAAATAATAACAAAGTAGGTTATTTAAAGAAAGAAAAAACAATTGGTTTGGATTAGCGTTTGAATCTTCAAAAAAATTAGTAAAAGAAAATGGTTTAATTATCATCAAGCTCACTCATGAAATGCAATGTTTAAAAATAGCCTAATATATCTCTCTTTGATATACTGTAGGGATATTTGTAGCGATTCCGAAATTTCCTATTCATCTCAGATATTGGAGAGATACAGTATATAGTAAAAAGGATAACGCAGGCTAATGAAATTCTATCCAAATTATTACCTAAATAGAGGAGCTTTCTATGAGAATAGGTAAACCATAACGATTATATAATGGACACATGTTCCATTTCATCAAAGAAACGTATGTATGGTGAGGTTTATTATCTACTACTTACTTGGAGAAAATGAAACTTTTGTAACTAGCAGCATACTTTTATATTGAGGTTAGGATAAAACATTGGGCGACACTAAACTCTTCTTTCTTAAGGTATCCCTTTGGGTATAATTTTAACACCATTTATAAAACTAATATTAGCATCAATGAAAATATATCCAACTTTTGCTCTAATTTATGAAAATGGTTCCCAGATATTTTGTTGAATTTAAGCATTGTTTGACTACTTAATATACTAATGTATCAAGTATCCGTATTTGAACTACTATGGGATTCAGGGCCTCTGTAACACGGTTTTCTTCGCAATAATTTTTTATCTATGAATTTCATAAATATAACGCTTATTCAGAATGCACATTATATCAACACATAAATTTTGACTATATTCTGCATTACGTAGGTTCAATAAATTTAGTACTTATACTGTAAAAGTGACGTTTTTTGAAGACGGGCCAACTTACTCAGAGAAAAGGTTTCAAACGCACTCGTTACGTAACTTATGACGGCATTTCTTCCCTGTTTCTAGATCGCTGATTGGCTATACGTAACGAAGGCTATACCTCTGCCAACAATGACACAAAAGTTTAAATAAAAGCAAAGCAGTACACCTTTATGAACTCTGAAACCTCTCCACTGATAATTGTCATAATGAACAAACCAACAAAACATGTTAATAAATACAAAAACACTTCGATTATTAGTCTAACTCCCAAAATAAGTTTCCTAAGAAATTACAGTCTACTGTATAGGTCACAATCCGATTGACAAGGTGTAGGGAATAGTTGGTAATTTTCAAAAACGTAGTAGACAAGCTTGATTTGATAACTGCTATATCCAATGTCAAGCAATTTTTATTTATTGTCTATCTACCTACCTATTACTGAAAAAAAAATACCCGGTACCGTATTTTGGCTTTAAACCTTCACCAATAATTATCGTCAGAATGATGACTTCATGAGGCTCCACCCACTTTGGCTTCGTTATAATTCAGGATAACACTGAAGGCTATCATGGGCATTGTTGGATTAGAAAATTTAAATTCTGGCTATAAAAACCCATTTCTCGAGTAGTTGTAAGAAGTGCTAAATGATCCTCAAGGATCCCAGCAGTTGGCCTAAACGTTTAATTCATGTATACTACTGTTGCGGCACTACTGCTGCAGTAGTATTACCATGCTAGCACAGAAACCCCACCCACATTTATGTATCGTTCCGCCATTCATAAAGTCTTTGTCATATTTTTTCACTGTGCAATAAGCCATGGTCTCATCAGAAATTAAGTTTAACATTAGATGATAGGTTATTTCATTAAGCTGACAAATTATGGCAACTGGGTATGTTATTGCCGATGTTGAAGCTAAAGATAAAGTATGGTATCATTCCTTCATTGCATTATCATCTTTACAACTATTTGTTTTGCTACATGTAGTAATTATCTTAAAGGATAAATGAATTATGTTCACTTTAATTCTATAAATTCCCATTAGATGTACAAATAAAACTCCTAAAACTATTCATGATTTATTTACAAAATGCAGTCATGCCCAAAACATAGCCAACACGGTCGTACGGCCTAAGAAGAAAAAAAAAATTATATCGGATGATCCGTTTGTCTGATGGAGATTTTAGCACCAAATTCTTATTTTAACAAAAATAGTTATATTAAGACTGTATACAAACAATCTCTCTCTTTCTCTCTCTCTCTTGGTGGCATAGTGAAAAGTTAATGGAAAGGTTCAAAAGCCTGAATGACATTACATGTATTATAATCATGTTACGCTAAATACAAATCAGACCATAAACATTAGGTTTAAACTAGAAACTGAATAATTACCTATTCAGGCTATAGTAAATATGGCCACGGGCTTTCTCTTGACTGTATAAAGTTGCAAGTCGTAAGACAAATGCAGGTTTGCAACCACGGGGGCAATTCCAAATCCTGTTAGCCATTCTTGACTGTTATGGGTTTCAGAGCCGATGGAACAAGGT
>NC_090746.1:42789155-42794155 GCF_036898095.1 Palaemon carinicauda | reverse complement strand
CGTGACCCTTAGGTGTGATGCCTATCCAAACCTGTATGCGCTGCCATCCTCGATGACGATATTTTGCCCATGAATGACAGATGACCAAAGTACACATACTTATTGGCAGCCGCTTCACTACCTTAAAGACTTCCATCAACGCCTCAACTCATTACGTAGAGGAAAACTATTCAACACCAACCGAAGCTGACATGAATGCGGTAGGACATAGACATCAACCAAGTGACGTCACCAACATATGTCACCCTTCACTCGCGCCTCAACCAACGACCTTTTCAGCCAATTACTGATGCCCATTGGCCCCAGTTATGCTTCTACCACTCCAGATTTGTAGCTGCTGCCAAGAAATGTGCGAACAGTTGTCAGTGGCCCAAAAAGTTGTAATTAGGCCATCACATGTGGTGGTGGCCTCGCCTATCGCTAAATTTTTCTTTTTGCACCTTATAGGTATGGGCGTGCAAATATTGCTGGACACCGGTGCTTTCTGTTCTCTCCAAACAAGGCTACTCTCCAGAACATGACATGGTAAGTTTAAGCCTACTAACGTCCCCCTGCAATCACCATCCATAGGTAAGAGACCATGAAAATTTCCTTTGCAAGAGCTAAATATTCATTGGAAGTGTTTTTCTAATGGACGTTTCATTGCCATTCCTCAGTGCAGATTTCTTCTCCTACTTTCACCTCCTGGTTGATATTTCTCACTGACGGTAATTCAATGCAGACTACTCGTCAACACTTCTTCAATCCATCCCCTCTGACCTTGCTCTCTGTGCCCCCACGGATACCTAAGTCTACCTCCTCACATCATATCCAGAAGTCATCTGTCTAGAATGTTTTTTCATGAAGTTAATGTTGATAAACTATCAACAATGAACTGAAAACCGAATGAAAGAGCAAATTGAAGGTAAAGGAAAAAAGAGAAAGTTCAGATTTTTACATTTATAATAGGTGTTCTACCGTTATTTCTCAAATTTTTCTCGACCATTAATTTCGATTTGACAAAAATAAGATCCCGCTATATTGCTAATATCCGTCAATAAATGGTTCTCAAAGAATTTTACACTGCTCACGATTACACAAATAGAAATATAGATTTCAATATTCATTTTAAATTTTATGCACAATCTACTTCAATTGTGGAATATATACCACCCAAAAAGATTATAATATTTACTTTCTATGTAGAAATAAGTGTAATCGCTCTTTTTTAGAGATAACTTATCTAACTTAAAGACTATGTCAAATGTATGTATTAAATGCAAGTGTATTAAATGGGTATTAAAGTAGATACACACACACACACATATATATATATATATATATATATATATATATATATATATATATATATATATATATGTATATATATATACAGTATATATATATATATATATATATATATATATATATATATATATATATATATATATATATATATATATATATATACAGTATATATATATATATATATATATATATATATATATATATATATATATATATATATATATATATATATATATATATAAATTATATATATATATATATATATATATATATATATATATATATATATATATATATATATATGTATATATATATATATATATATATATATATATATATATATATATATATGTATGTATATATATATATATATATATATATATATATATATATATATATATATATATATATATATATATATATATATATATATATATATATATATATTTATATATATTCTTATTTGGGTAAGATATGAGAAGATTGGGGAAATTTAGGAGATAAAAGAATTTTCCTGACCAAATGGAACATGATTTTCGTTTCATTAATTTTTCTCTTAGTGTTTCCTAGTAACCATGTCAAAAGTAACTATCATATATGGATGAAAGCCCATTATACAGGAAAATAAATCTCTGATGTAAAATCCGTGAAATATCATGAAGTTATCCCATTTAACTTTGATAAAAAACAAATTATTATGACAAAATACTTATAAACAAAGCTTAGTTTCTACGTGAAAGTCTTGGGCTGCTACAGTTATAGTCTCAAAAAGAATGAGGAATTAAAGGCCAGAAATTGTGCTAAAACTATGCCTTATTTCAGAGATAAACAAACATCGCTATGGCAGAAACAGAATGAATCATTCTTTAGATGTATTCTTTGAAGCAAGGATATGCTAATGAGATCTAGACTTAGTGTAATAGAATAAAGATGTTAGAGTACTGCTGTTTCTTAACACATGACCAAATCTCCAAAGAAAAGAGAATTTACTGAATAAAAGTTGATCAGTTATAAGATTATAGCACTCAAATAGTTTGTAGTATATATATATATATATATATATATATATATATATATATATATATATATATATGTATATACATATATATATGTATATGTATATATATATGTATATATATATATATATATATATATATGTATATATATATATATATATATATATATATATATATATATATATATATATATACATGTACATATATGTATATGTATATATATATATATATATATATATATATATATATATATATATATATATATATATATATATATATATATATATATATATATGCATTTGAAAATATCTTGTTTTACCAGGTAAGCAAAGAGACGGATATTGTTAAATTGTATTTTTATTCAATCATAAAACTTGATATTTAAAGAAGATGAATCCTTTATCACTTATGATATATTAGAGTAAATACTAGTCTGATTCATGTTTATATCATTGTTAAGCTTGTAAAAAAAAAAGAAAAATCCTATCTGGACACGGCAGTAATATATAAAAAAAATTGAAATGAGTCAAGAATGGAACATCGAAAATATGTACATAATTTTCAACAATTATAATACTCTCCTTAGTCTCTATGTTACATATCAAATCTCTAGATCTTCTTCTTTGTCTGCATACTTTCCCACTTTAGTGTGGGGTCGATGTTTCTGGCCAGCGTTATCCATCTACTTATATCCCACACTTCATCACCGGTTAATCCCTTCGATCGAAGGTCATCCTTGATACAGTCCATCCACCTTTGCTTTGGTCTCCCTCTCCTTTTCCTTACCCGTACTTATATTTCCATCACTCCTCCTAATATACTGTTCATCTCTTCTCATGATATGACCATACTACCTCAGTATATATTCTTGGATCTTATCTGATAGTTCTCGAACTCCTGTGTTACCCTTGAGATCAAAGTTTTAAAATGTATTGGTTATGCAATCTCATTAAAAATCGATATTTAAAGAAAATAGAACTTACATTCATTAGTCCAATCAAATTTTTACTCCTTCATAAAAAAGGATATTTGGATCAACCAAGTAGAAAGAAATAGGAAGGCTCACCCGAGAGTATATCAATATATATGTAAAAAGTTTCCTGGATAAAATAAGAGAAATTAGAGATATAAAGGTGTCTAAGTCCTAAAAAATGTCAAGATTATTTTATCTGAAAGCTTTTGATATTGTTATTATTGTATTCTAACAACATAGTTTGAAAATGTCAAAGAGCTTTTTTTTTTTTTTTTTTTTTTTCAATGGGTGGTGCAACAAACAATGCTGATTTCCTGATATTTAGATATATTTTAAGGATTCCTCACCTTACTCATAACACGGAATTGTAACCTCTTAATAATCAGTTATCATTGACGCAATATTCCCCCCCCCCCTCCCTAAAATCATAAATCGATGAATCAAAGTTAAATGCTGGTGGCAGGTGGTGTGTTGGCGACTTTCCTAAATCAGAATGATTCAGAGAAATACACGAGTTATATCTGCCAAAAAATATATCGAAATTTAAACAAGAAATCTACTGGAAATTATAATTCTACTGTATATAGTGAGGTCGCAACTCCTTGCAACTTATGTTTTTCATGCAAAAGTACATGCTTTAAGACCATGTTCAATTAAGTTATTCTGTCAAAAAACTCCACTGCGCTAAAATACGTAGGTATTGTTGTTCTGATGCTTTGGTGTGATGACGAAAAAATGCTACCTCATTAGCATAAGGATGAGGGTGGCTGAACATCTGAAACAACATGAAACTACTGTTTTCGTCTTTGAATAGTTTCTTTTGATTATAAGGATTGTCGGAACATATTCAAACAAGAAAATAGCTGATAATTTTCTATTATGTCGTATCCATTTGAATGATTGCAAATTCATTTGATGAAATCATTCTAACTCTTGATAAATATATCGTATAAAATAATTGGAGATATCCTATAGAAAATCAAAGGAATCTACTGCACAACACAACGCTAACGTTACATGTAATTTTATATTAGCTTAGCTTCTTGGCTGTGTATTACAGAGTAGATAGCCTGGAAAAAAAGGACACGCTACCATGTATGAAAATAATATATTTGTTCTTAAAAGTATTTTACCCTTAGGCGAGAGAGCTTCAGAAGGGTTTATTATTATTATTATTATTATTATTACTATTATTATTGTTATTATTATTATTATTATTATTATTATTATTATTATTATTATTATTATTATTATTATTATTATTATTATTATTATTATTATTATTATTATTATTATTATTAGCTAAGATACAACGCTAGTTGGATAACAAGGCTCCAACAGGGAAACATAGCCCAGCGAAGAAAGGAAACATGGAAATAATAATAATAATAAAAAAAAAAACTCTAAGAGAAGTAATGGAAAATTAAAACAAATATTTAAAAAACGGTAACATGAAAATAGATTTTTCATATATAACCGTACATATGCATTCAGATATAGGGAGAGGATTGTTAACCCTGCGTATGGAAAATTGATAAATGATAATTTTTTTTTCTTTTTTTTTCTTTTGTAAAGGAGTCGGACACGTCTAGATGGTCAAGGGCCTGTGTAAATTTCTCTTTGTATGTTTCTCTGTGTGTCAGTTTATGTGTTTGGTGGAGGGATGTGTCTTTGTATAAGCGGCTTCTTAGTTTTGATTGTTTCATTAGTTTGATTCTCTTTTC
>NC_090746.1:42766655-42779155 GCF_036898095.1 Palaemon carinicauda | reverse complement strand
AGAACGTGTTAATTTCTGACTGCTAGAGCGTGTTCACTTCTCAATGCTTGAACATGTAAATTTTTTACCACTATAGGGTAAACACTTCCAGTTGTTTGGCGTGTTAATATCCGATTGCTAGAACGTGTTAATTTTCAGCTTCTAGAGCCTGTTCAATTCTGATGGCTAGAGAATATTCATTTTAACTGCTTGAGAGTGTTCATTTCGGACTGCTAGGACGTGTTGTTTTCCTTGAATATCGTTAACCTTTAGCGAATGCTGCTTTCAGAGGTAGGAACTAGAATGAACTCCTTCGTTTTGACGAAATTGCAGTGGTTTCATTCCATGGAGCAATTGGAACAAATGTGAGCTAGCCAAGTTGAACAATTTAGGAAATAGATTTCAATTATGGCAAAATTGAGCAATGAAACATCATTATCAGAGCTTCCCAAGTACCAATCTAAAATGAAAGTTTAGAAAATCTTATAATTTCACGGTACCGTTTCAGTCTGCAAACAATATAGTCATGTTTTTAGCGTTCATCATACTATACCTCAAGTCTTGTACATAGATTTAGCAAAATTATTTCCCCTTTCAACTTTATTATATCTAGATTTATTAGCGACCATCAATAAATCTTGAAATCACAGGTATTAGAATAAATACCGGCGTAACAATATTACATGAACTCTTGAACAGAGTGTAATACACATACGCACATACACCCACCCACACACACACACACACACACACACACACACATATATATATATATATATATATATATATATATATATATATATATATATATATATACATATATATATATATATATATATATATATATATATATATACATATATATGTATATATATATATATATATATATATATATATATTTATATATATATATATATATATATATATATATATATATATATATATATATATATATATATATATATATATATATATATATATATAATATACACACACATATATATATATATATATATATATATATATATATATATATATATATATATATATATATATATATATATAATATACACACACATATATATATATATATATATATATATATATATATATATATATATATATATATATATATATATATATATATATATATATATATATACATATATATATATATATGTAATAGTTAGAATAGTAATATTACATGTTTAAAACAAATGACGTAATATGTCATGTTGGTTGGAAGAGCTAACCCTGAGATTTGCTGTAGTCATTCAAATTGTAAACAGGATGTATAATGCAAAGACGGCAAATTGACATTCTTTCTTAACGTCAACACATTGTCTCCTCGTGTGAAAGTTTGTGACGTCACCGGATGCAGGTGTCTTCCGATTCCGTCACTTGGCTAAATTAAAGCAAGCATACGATATTTGTGATATCGATAATTTATTCAGTTCATATCTAAACTTCACCAGAATTGGTCGTGTGGACCAACACAGCTTCCTCCAGTGATGGAGATGTTTAACTCTGTTGTTTATTAAAAATAAAACTTAAAAACCATTAAGATGTATTCAGTAAACCATTTAAATACATCTGAAAACAACTCATACTCAAATGTGTGCTTAAGACAGTAGCACACCAATAAATGGTGGCAGCGGTTAAACTCTAAGACAGCGATTAAACTCTAAGAATTAGAGAAATATCTTCAAGACTTCAAAATAAATAGCTGTAAAACCAGAGAAATATCTTCAAGACTTCAACATAAAAGCTGTAAAACCAGAGAATGATCTTCAAGACTTCAAAATAAAAGCTGTAATACCTGATAAAGATCTTCAAGAACTCAAAACTATCAACAAGAATCTACAATTTTGACTAAGTCCAACGGAAAAGCTAACATCAACATATGTTAGTATACAACTTGAATCTTCAATCAACATCCTAGGAAACCCAAGGACTGGCGTTCAACAATTGCAAGACATATCCAGGAAGAACTACATTCAACAAGAAACTAGAACGAGACATCGTTAACAAAACATCAAGAGAGAGAGAGAGAGAGGACGGGTCGACTTCATATAAAGCTAAGTACAGAGATTTTGTATTCATTTCAGTTTGGGCAGTGAAGTGTAGTTATCACAAGTCGTTAGTCAATTATTACTGGGGTGAGTGAATTCCTAAACTTTGTTATAAGAAACTCCGAATTCTCATTTAGAATTTTTCTTTCTTTGTGCTAATTCCTTTTTCTTTCATAAACTCTTGGGGGGAAATGTATTGGGATTAGTAACATTGTTGGGGGAATTTTATTATACATATGCGTTTACGCAGTGGGCGTCTGTACTCATATAGATATTTTGATAGGATTGAAAGGGGTCAAAGAGATAGAAAAAAAAAATACAGCAGTCATGGCTCCTCCTGTCAGCCCTACCCCTGGACCTAGTGGTGTAGGCCAGGCTAATCCTCCTCCAATTGTGACGCTTGTAAATGCCAGGTCAGCAATCCTTCCTTTTCAAGGTCGTGTCAACGGGTTCTTGCCACAAAATGTGGAGTCATGGATTTCATCAGTTGATGCCCATTTAAATGCCAAACAAATCGTAGATCCTTTTGTACAATTACAAGAAGCTAAAAGTTTTATAGATTTTTCTAAGGGGGATGCGAGTGCGTATTTAAGAGGTGTTTCATTTCAGGAAGCAGTTACTTGGGATGATTTCAAAGTTAGGTTACGCGCGATTTATGGGGGTGAGGAAGCTTTGGATGTAGTGTTAACGTTACGAAATACACTTAATCAAGCCACTATGAATCGGCTTAATGTTGTTGAGAGAGCAGCTCTCATAGCTGATAGGCTTAACGAATATCAGGACATTTTAGGTAATTCCACTTGGGTTACTAACGATAATATCTCCGTGAAAGATTTTTTACGATTAATGTATTTAACTTGCATGACACTTATGTTGCCTGAAGCTTTAGTGCGGTGCTTTGATAAGAAGTTAATGCCTGCAAGTACGGAATTGGATGTCTATAAACAGATAAAGAAACACATGTCCAAGTGTCCAGATCTCGATCCCGTGTTAACTCAAGTTTTTGCTAAGAATGAAACAAAACCACAAACAGTGAACGTAATTAACAATCCAGTAGCGGGAGTGACGTGTTACAACTGCAAACGTCAAGGTCACATAAGCGCAGACTGTAGAACGAAATTTTGTTCAGTTCACAACACAGCATCACATTCTTATAGTCAATGTTACGCGCGTAAGACACAACAGTATCCTAGAAATACACAGTCAATTCCACAGTCAGTTCCATATGGAAATAAAAAGAAAAATCTTCATTTTAACAATAAGAAGAAACAACAAAATGTCAATGCAGTTCAGAGTCCGAAACAAACAAACACTTCTTCAAATATCGCTGAGCCTGGGCCGTCAAACCAGACCTCGCAAAGTCAGCCTAATTTTCAGAATGTGCAGAGCAAAGCAAATACCACATAGTTAACTCTAGAGGGGAAGAGAGTGATGTTGGGTCAAGGTCATTCATGTCAACATCAATAGTATTGAATAATCAATTTAATGTTTTATCAGATAATTGTGAGACAATAGATTTTCCTATGAAACACACGGCCGAATTAAGTAAAACAGTGCATGCTCCCGTAGATTTGCAACGAATTCATACAATAATAAGCCAACATGAGTTACGGCCAACCTTATATGCTGTAAATTTAGAACACAAATCCTTTACGTTATTTTTTGACTCTGGTAGTCCACGTAATATTATGAATTTGAAGACGCATCATTTGTTGTTTTCGAACTTTCCGATTGAAAAATCAGGAATTAGACTTTCAGGTATAGGAAATAATGAATTAAACGTCATAGGCATAACTCATATTCAGTTCAGAGTCGGTAATCGCACGTTTGCCGATACATTTGTTGTTGTGAAAAACATTAATATGTATCCAGCTGTAATTATAGGATACCCATCTATGGGAAATCAAAACATTATCTTAGCTCCTGCCAAGCACGGCGTGTATATCAAAGGGAAATTCTATAAGTCTTCTAATACTTTAAAGTCAGTTTTGGATAAAAAGGAGACGACAAATGTAACCGTAACGTACGTTGAAGAACCAATAACTTGTCTCACTAATAAAGAAATAATATACGCGACCCAGCAGAATTCTCGTTCACCCGTAATATCATCTTGCACGCAATATATCGAACCAAACATACCTTCGAATTTAATAGTGCAAATAAAGAAAACACTACCGGGATCTGAAATATTAATCCTTTCCGATACTTTGAAAACTAACGGATTGTCTGTCACACAAGCTATTTATACAGTAGGCTCACATCAGCAATGTAATATCGAAGTCTGTAATCATTTAAATAACACTTTAGTAATTCACAAAAATCAACATATCTTGGATGTAGAAGTTTATAAACATCGTATTCTTACCGTTGCTGAAATCAATCACTCTCAATCAGTTGCGGATGAATCCCTTTTACGATCTATTAAAAATAAAATCAGTAAGGACATTCAAGACGAAGAAATTCAGCAGAAAATTTTTGAACTTTTAACTAAATATACAGATGTCTTTTCCACTACGGATGGATCCTTAGGAAAAACAGATGTGATCGAGCATCAAATAAGGTTAAAAGACAAACAGAAAATTATATATGTACCCTCGTACAGACTCCCTATGAAATTCCAGAATGAAATAAATGATGAAGTAGGTAAAATGTTAGAGGAAGGAGTCATTAGAAAATCAAATAGCCCTTATAATTTTCCTTTAATAGTTGTACCGAAAAAAGATCGAACATGGCGTATCTGCGTCGACTTTCGTCGTCTAAACGAGGAAACGATCCCTGATCGATTCCCAGTGCCATGTACTGACGATATTTTGTCTTTGTTAGGTCAGAATAAATATTTTACCAGTTTGGACTTACTTAAAGGCTTTCACCAGATATCATTAGAAGAAGATAGTATCCCATACACAGCCTTCAGCACAGCCAGGGGACATTATGAATTTTTACGGATGCCTTTTGGTTTACGTTGTGCTCCTATAACATTTACAAGAATGATTAACATAGTGTTTGGAGACTTGTTAGGGGATATATTGCATGCCTATATGGATGATCTTGTAATCTTTTCCAACACCTTAGAAGAACATCTACGTAAGTTAGAACTAGTACTACAGAGATTAAGACAACATAACTTAAGGGTAAAGATTAGTAAGTGTGAGTTTTTCAAAACAGAATTAATATATTTGGGTTTCATGGTGTCAAGCCAAGGTCTTAAAGTAGTCCATGATAAGGTGTCGGCTATACGTAATTTTCCCATACCTACTAATGTCAAGGGAATACAGCAATTTCTGGGTTGTAGTGGATATTACAGGCGTTTTATACGCAACTATTCAATAATAGCCGCTCCTTTAACTGATCTTACGAAGAAGGGCGTAGATTTCATATGGTCTGAGCAACATCAACAGGCGTTTAATACTTTGAAAGATGAACTGTGTAGTTCTCCTATCTTAAAATTTCCTGACTTCGGTAAGGAATTCTTCATTGCAACAGACGCCTCAGACTTAGGAGTAGGAGGGGTATTGCTTCAGCAATATGATAAACAGTTTTTCCCGATAGCTTTCTATTCTCGAAAATTGAGAACTTCCGAAAGTAAGTATGCAGTAATAGACAAGGAAGGACTAGCTATTGTTAATTCGCTAGTGCATTTTAAGTTCATAATTTACGGTTATCCCGTTAAGGTTCTTACTGACCATAAACCACTAACAGAGTTCTTTAAAGGCTTCAATCACAGCCCTAAACGAACTCGGTGGCATTTAATCATTCAAGATTTTGGCGCAAGAATCGGGTATTTACCTGGGAAAGCAAATATCATTGCGGATGCATTATCACGCAACCCCGTGTCATCTTGTACGGAGTCTTTAGCTGAATTAATAGATATATCAACATCCATGCCTATTGTAAAAACAATATCTGAACAAGAAGATTTAGGCTGGAGTGCTGAATTGTTACAGACTGAGCAAAGAAAAGATCAGAAAATAGAAACAATTATAAATGCTTTGAAAGGCAATCATAAAGAAAAGGAATATATAAAGTATAAGCAGCAGAATTATATAATCAAAGATAATATTCTGTGTAGGACTGTGACAAGGAAAACCCGCAATACACCACATGTAACTAACGACCAGGTAGTAGTACCAATCTCACTTATTTCCACTGTCCTGAATTGGTTGCATTCAAATCCATTACATGGACACCCTGGGTTCTCATTAATGTCACAGAAAGCCAAATCATTGTTTTATTGGCATACAATGCTTACAGATATAAAAAGACACATAGCTAATTGTCGCACATGTCAGGAAAACAAAGGGCATACGAAAACACCTGTCAGCTTAGGAGCTTATCCTGTTCCCAATCAACCCTTTGTAAGAATACATTTAGATTTGTTAACAGGATTTTACGAGTCAGACAGAGGAAATAAGCATCTCTTAGTAATTATAGATGCTTTAACTCGATATACAGAACTAATAGCGCTTAAAACTAAAACTGCGATTGAATGCGCTAGGAAGTTTTACGAGTGTTACATTTGTAAACATGGAATTCCACACATGATAATCTCAGACTCGGGTGGTGAATTTAATAATCACTTTCTTACCTCATTGTGTGAATTCCTCAACATAAAGAAGATTAATACCATGATATATCACCCAGAGTCGAATGGGCTAGTGGAAAGAGCAAATAGGAAGATATTAAATATATTGAGGGTAACACTAGGGGGATCAGACCCCAACTGGGATATTGCAATACCGGCGGCACTGAGTACTCTGAATCATTCATATCATATATCAATTAAAATGTCACCGCATGAAGCATTGTATGGTACCCCAGTTAGAACACCTTTCCATGTATTAACGCCTACAACTAATCTATCAAATCCTTTAAAAGAATGTATAAATGCAAGTATAAGTCGATATGATATCCTTCGAAAGAATTTAGAAGAATCACAAATCATAATGAAAAGGAATCATGATAAAATAGCGAAACCAGCTAAAACATATAACGTGGGTGATAACATCTATATTCAAATCAATGTCAGAAAAGGGCTCAACTATAAACTAACACCTAAGTTTAAAGGCCCATTTAACATTTTGGAAACATTAACGGCCAATAGGTTTAGAATTCAAAACGTAGCCCAACCCACGGATGAGAGAATAGTACCATTGTCTCACATAAGAAATTAAAAAGAAAAGAGAGGAAAAGAAGTGAGGAAAAATTTTATTTTGTGTGACTAAAAGTTTTCTTTTTAATACAGGAGTAATTACATATATTTTTTCTCGTTACAGGTTTCCAAGATGAATTTTTTGTTGTTGGGAGTGATATTGTTCGCTCAGACATTTTTCTCGTATGGGATGAGTTCTAAGACTAAGAATATATATTTTAAATATGGCAATATAGTTGAAAGACAAGAAGACATTTTTATTACATCAACCAACGTAATTGTCGAAGTGCATATGCAAGCAATTTTTCTTCAAGAGAATGATGTCACTAGCTTAAGAACCGCCATTTCAAGGTTTTCTGCATCATTGGATGAGTTGCATAGGAAACATTTTCATTTGACTACTAAGAGTTTGCTTGGATCAACATTAAAAGTTGCAGAGATGCTATCTGATGACTTGAAAAATAAGACTGGCGAGACAGGATCTTTGGCTTATGACCTTTTGATGTGGACTGTAGGACACGAACATAAAGAAAGACGGAATCCGTTCATTTATGCTGCATTAAGCATCTTTGGGTCTGTTGCAAGTTTAGGTTTAGGACTTTCCAATCGTCTTAAAATTAGTAATCAAAATAAGAAAATTGAGTTCTTGACTCATAAAGATGAATTGATTATGTCAGAACTAAGGGATCAGTTAGCTTCAATCAATAAAATTATGGATTTGTTAAATGAACATTCAGATAATATCGTTCAAATTATGGAAGTACAGGATTTGTTGGCAACATTAACGTATTATGATTCAAAGATAGATCACATACATAACAGAATTGCACATTTCATTGAGAAATCCAAGGATTATGTAGAAGCTATCACGTTAGCAACTAAAGGTGTATTGTCGCCCCATTTGTTGCCTATACGTTACTTAAAATTAGTTCTGGAGAACGGAAGGGATAAACTAGGCTATGTTCCTTTGTTAGACGAACATAGGTTAGAATTTTATTACAGCCTAATTACAGTAAACGTAGATAATAACAAGATTAGGATTACAATTCCCTTTGATTCTTCTGATGCCTGGCAATCTTACAGGATATCACCATTTCCGACTTTCATGACGAATCACTCAAATCCAGTAATATCCAGTTTGACAGGACACGTATTGATTTCCCCAGACAAGGAAACATATACGGTCATTAAAGACTTAAATCAATTAACTCACTGTTCAGACGCAATGGATAGAAAAATATGTACAGCTGACTCATTTGAATTCCGTAAAAACTTAATGGATTCATGCGAGTTAGGTATAGTGCTAGACGGTGCTCTCTCCCATACAAGTGAAAGTTGTCTGGATAAGCTTTATCCCTTTGACAATAAAGAATTCAATTGCAGACTAAATAATGGCTCGTGGATACGATACGACAAGGACGGCTTCAATATATCATGCCCTGACGGATCCACATCCTTCAACCACATCTTCGTCGCAGCAGATGGCTGTATCGGGACTTCCCCGAATTCCATGGTGACTGGTCTACGGACAATCATCAGAGAACGAGCTTACTTCGCGAACTTCACGTGGACCTCTACAATGCCAGCACTTCCTCTCCCTTACAACGGCCGTGTGGCAAAGCAGTTGATGAAACTTACCGAAAAGGACCACCTGTCACCGACTTATGAAGAAATTCTTCACCCCATAATACTGGCTAGTTTGTGTGTCACGGCGATGATATTTATCGCCGTGAACATCCTTGTTTGGCGTAGGTTACGGCACAGCAAGCAGCTACAAAGGAACGAGTTGCATAGCCCTGACAATACCCCCTACCTGATCCAGTTCAAAGCTGTATGAGTGGCCACCTCATTCGCTAAGGGAGTAATTTGTCGGGAAGATGTTTGTATGAAAAGCTGATTAGTACGCTAGTAATATGTAATTAAAGAAATTCTCTACATTTGCATTGTTAAAAATACATTTAAAACAACATTTAAAAAATAAATAAAATAAAAAAGGATATAAATCATTTTTTTCTCTCGGCATCTAATAAAAGTATATATGCCGGAATGTTAAAAAAAAAAAGAAAAGAGAGAAAAAAAAAAAATATAATAAAATATATAACAGAATCTATGGGCATCTAATAAAATATACATCAGCCCTATATATAAATATATATATATATATATGTACGAAACCGTGGTACGTGTACGTACCAGGAATTCGTGTTTGTGCACTAAAAATTGAGTATCTTGTTTCTGACAAAGGTAACAATTATTCTTTATCAAGTTACCGAATCATTTGTAAGTCAGAATTTATTTTGTTTTTTGGTACCATGTAATCATTTGCTAGCAATGTACCATATATATGATCTTGGTTTTATCATGCATTTTTCTTTTTGCTTTGGTAATATCTTTTTTGTATGCATTATTGTTATTATTTTTTAATGTGCCTATTTGGACATTCGTCCTCAGTTGGTTATGGCTAATGTTAAACAAAGAATAATACGTAAGTCCAGTCACCCCTAATAACCATGTTTCGGCTTGTTGTTAAATTTTTGTAAAAAAAATTGAGATAGCTGGCCGAGCTTATGTAATAGTTAGAATAGTAATATTACATGTTTAAAACAAATGACGTAATATGTCATGTTGGTTGGAAGAGCTAACCCTGAGATTTGCTGTAGTCATTCAAATTGTAAACAGGATGTATAATGCAAAGACGGCAAATTGACATTCTTTCTTAACGTCAACACATTGTCTCCTCGTGTGAAAGTTTGTGACGTCACCGGATGCAGGTGTCTTCCGATTCCGTCACTTGGCTAAATTAAAGCAAGCATACGATATTTGTGATATCGATAATTTATTCAGTTCATATCTAAACTTCACCAGAATTGGTCGTGTGGACCAACACAGCTTCCTCCAGTGATGGAGATGTTTAACTCTGTTGTTTATTAAAAATAAAACTTAAAAACCATTAAGATGTATTCAGTAAACCATTTAAATACATCTGAAAACAACTCATACTCAAATGTGTGCTTAAGACAGTAGCACACCAATATATATATATATATATATATATATATATATATATATATATATATATATATATATATATATATATATATATATATATATATATATATATATATATATATACATTTATATATATACATATATGTGTGTATATATATAAATGTATATATATATATTTTATATATATATATATATATATATATATATATATATATATATATATATATATATATATATATATATATATATATATATATAACCTCATAAATTCAACTATTCCATACTGCATGAAAGGACATCGTATAAATAGTATTATTTAAGTTTCTAGTTCATAAAACTTCATTGCGACCCACCATAGTCAATCTAACACAGTTCATCTAATTCACTACCTAAGTCAACCAATTCTAAGAGGACTAGTAATGGTTAAAGAATAAATGATTCTTATTATCTATTTTTTTCTGTACTATTTATATAGTCGACCAAAAATCATTTGTATTCATAGAGGGAGTTCTAGTCTTCGGTATGTATGGCAACGTGAATAGGTCTATTTACTCTCCCTTTGTCGAAGAATGGTAAAGAGAGAGAGAGAGAGAGCGAGAGAGAGAGAGAGAGAGAGAGAGAGAGAGAGAGAGAGAGAGAGAGAGAGAGAGAGAGAGAGAGAGAGAGAGAGAGAGAGAGAGAGAGAGAGAAACCCTTCTGAAAGAGGGGACTAGAACTGAATACAGATCAATGACACTCTTGGCACCCCGATATTCCTACCCTTCATTTTTCCTTAACACGTTTTTTGTCCTTAATTGCAATCCAATTCTGGTCTTATAATTATTCTTTTACGAAGCTTTCTTTCGAATTTATGAACTACTCTAATTTTTCCTGGCACCCTCCCTCCTAATTCAATTCCTTTACTTATATTTTGTTAGTTTACCTTTAAACAAGTCAACTTGAAACACCTTTTATTACATGAAATTTATACATAATTATTAATGATGACGTGTTGGAATTTCAAACAGTACTTTGCTTGTACACAAAACACAGTTGATTTTCTGATACCCTACCAAATGATAGGCTCTATTAAAATATTACAGTAGATATACATTTTTTATTCTTTTCTCCGTGGAATCTTAAAGTTAAATATGAAATGTTAAAACTGATATTACATGGTAATCGAACGTTGTATTTTAGGTGAGGATATATATTGTAAATTTCAAGATGATGTAAATATACATTATTTTATTCACTTTACAATAAGAATACATGACATTTCTACATGGCTGAGGACGACCTTTTTTAACTTTTATTTCGTTTCGGTAAAAAAAAAAAAAATATTATTTTTAGTCTTACCAGGCTTAGAGTTAACTTAAAGTTCAGAAATATAACCTTTATTTGTTTTATCACTTTCGCTAAAGTATCCCTTCATTCGGAAATTTTAGCAGTCAATAAAGCTTTTCGTTGCATTAATCATTTTCTTCTTTTATTTGGGGGGGTGATGAAAATTTTGGGTTTTATATATTTTTGATGGTTATATTTTACTTTCACAAGGGTTAATCATGTGTTATGCAACACTAAAGAAATATATGGAAACACTAGGAAATTCTAATGAGATTATTGATTGTTATAGAACATCTACCCTGATAATCACATTTAAATCTATTGTTGCTAAATATGAAATAGAGAATCAAACACACAGACAAAGAAATCTATTAAAATAACACCCGTCAAAATGTCGTTGAGGAAGGGGTAAAAATCCCTCAAATTTTATTACTCCTTTTAAGGCGAAATAAGATAATGTCACCCCTTTCCAGCTCTTCTTCTTAATAGCTATACATTTCGGACACGTTTGAATTACCTGCCGTTCCAGAGCCATTACTGGAAGCCATTCCACAGAATCCTTACTGCATCGTGTCCCTTGAAGCTGGAGACGACTTTGGTTATCCTCCCTAAGCGAAGGAACTGTATTTGTTTTCACTTTTTTGAGGAAGGAAGAAGAAAATAAACAAGGAAATATATAAGAGCAGGGAATGTAATATTCTCGTCTGTATCGAATTTATATAATTCTTGCGAGAAGCAGACAGTGGCCGCACTTTGAAACAACAAAATATATAATTTTGCAGTGAGACTCTTTGTAGCTAATGGGGTTTTAATTTTATTGTATTTAATTTTACTGTAGTACAAGCACGCGTACACACATACACACACACACACACGCACACACACACACACACACATATATATATATATATATATATATATATATATATATATATATATGTGTGTGTGTGTATGTGTGTGTGTAG
>NC_090746.1:42754155-42759155 GCF_036898095.1 Palaemon carinicauda | reverse complement strand
GCACTTGGATTTTTCTCTTGAAAGCCTTAATATCTTATTGTATAGTCCTGGAGCTGCAAATTTCGAAGGTTTAGAGCCTAAAGTAGACATATATCTGGGTTCCAATAATTTGAAACCATATGTAACTATTCTCGTGTCAATACGGTTTGTTTGCTGTAGAATATGTATCAATTCTTTTGAATATTTTAGACGTCCGGTTATGATAACTTGATGGATTATTGTACATAATTTAAACATAATTCTCGCTTTAATAGGCAGCCCGTGTAAATCAATTAGTGTAGGACTCATCCTTACTCGGCACGGGACACCTTTTACCAGTCTTGCTCCTCTGTTTGTTATGTGTTATAATTTGTTAGGTTGGTCTTTTGATGAATTGTGATAGATGAAGTTATAGTAGTCAATCTTGGTAATAACAGATTCTATTTCATGTCTCTTAACAAAAAGTTCCTTCAGCTACTTCTTTATGAAAGCAATGTTTCTAAGATGATGGGGAAACAGTTTTTGATATATCATGTATTTGAAAGACAATAATAACATTGGCAATTATTATTATTATTATTATTATTATTATTAATATTATTATTATTATTATTATTATTATTATTATTATTATTATTATTATTATTATTATTATTATGGAAGTGGTCCTTCAAAATCCACATTCTTAGCAAGAAAGTAAGATTTTCTGGCTAAAATGACCCAAAAGCCTAAACATAAAATCTGGTTCATAAATCAATTTATGTAGATGGAAATGCAAAATTAATTTCAGCTTCCCAATTCTTATATTAACATGTAAATTGCCGTGTTGAATTCTATTTCAAATTTGACCCGCAAACGAAGGGTTTAATTTACCAGCGTGTTTCCAGGAGCAATAGTAGTTATGCAATGCATTAATAATGATATAAGTAAAGAATATTTATTTTCCGATTAATTCTATATTCATCTTTGTTATGCGGAAGCGGAAATTAATTCCGAGCACAGTAGATTATCATTTGCTCAATTTAATTATCCATAATTGCAGAAAATAATTTTTGTTCTCTAAAATAGGAAATGGGGTTTTCATGAATATAGATAGAATAACACACGTGTTTGGAGATATATTTTTCAACATAATCTAAACTGAAGTCATTTTACTATCTTCAAGAAGACTATTCACTATATCTTTGGTTATCATTTGAAATTGTCCACACTATGTTACCTGGCGTATTTCATATAATTTTATTATTCGTTTTCATACGGGAATTCTAAATTACTCCTATTCTAACCACTTCCCTTATTAAAAACTATTATTAAATTTATTAGTTTAATGCTTAGTAACAATTATTTCTGTATTGACCAGAACACCAATAGATTCCCTAGGAAGGGGACTATTGAAAATTATTATGTTATATTATATTGGGTACTTTGTTGGTATCAAAAACCATTGTTATTATAAAAGGAATGCTTCATTGGGGTTTATAAAATTAGATGACCTGTATGAAACTGACGTACAAGAATAATATTCACACAAAACAAACAAAGATTGTAGGTTTATGGGTTCAGGGTAATTATTTTGACTTAAAATCTAGTCTAGTTTTCTCTACCGTAAATCATTGGTGGTAATTGGTATATTTCTTTTGTAATAAACATAAGTGAATGCTTAAAAATACCAAAACTGTCTAAGACTACTCCCGAAGTTTCTTAAGCAATTATTATTATCATTATTATTATTATTATTATCATTATTATTATTATTATTATTATTATTATTATTATTATTATTATTATTATTATTATTATGAAAATCTTAATAATAATAATAATAATAATAATAATAATAATAATAATAATAATAATAATAATAATAATAATAATTACTAGCGGAACCCATGTAAATTACATGGATTTATATTTCCAATACTAATTATACATGTTTGAATAAAATGTGATAAGATTTGACTTGTATATTTATTTGAAAAAATTAGCAATACATGAAAAAGTTTATAAAACTTCTTTATTTACAATATTTCCAGTGAAGGTAGTTCCTCTTCTCTGCCCATATGTAGAATTATTCTTAGTAAAAATTTTCTTCTTACACTGTTCATAGATCTTGCTCTTGAGAAGGGTACATAAAGTTGTCCATGCGTAAAGTAAGGTTGTGGTAGGTAGATCCCAACCTTATCGAAAGTCTGTCCTTGAGCTTTATTAATGGTCATTGAAGATTTCAAGCAAAGGGTGATCAGAATTATAAGAAATCTTTTACAATAAGAACGGATTAATCGTTAAACGAAAAGGCCCGAGATTAATTTAATAATCTAAGTTATGGAAATTGATAGAACTCAATTTTTTGTCTAATATTTAAAAAAAGAGATAGGTGCTAAAGACAAAATTGGGAAAACTATATAAGATGTGCTTTGGTTAAGTAATCAAAGTCTAATGTGAATTTGTAAGAGTACACCATGAAATTATTTCCATTTTCTTTTAAAGCGTGAAACATGAGTATGCCATGAAATTATTTCCGTTTTCTTTAAAGCGTGACAAACAAAATAAATAACATCGACTATCGTATTAATATATAGATAATAATAATAATAATAATAATAATAATAATAATAATAATAATAATAATAATAATAAAAGCAAAAAAAGAGAATCCCAAATAATAACTATGTTTATCATAGTTTCTTTCTAAACTTCAAATTAACAGCATATGTCAGATCTATCTGGAATGCAAATTTTAAGAAAAAAGTTTCTCCAGAGCTATTGATGGATCATTAAATAGCAAAAATAATTTTTGGTACATACAGTATTTATCAAACTATTTATGAATAAGGAGGAAAAATAATATAATCATATAGCTGACAAAGCTTATGCTTTCCTGAAAGCTCGTGTATATTGTAGTGTAATCGGGAAGAACAAATCCAGAATATTTCCACTCCATTTTGGATAGCAAAAAACTAAATGCGTTCCATAAGAGAAAATATACACAATCCAGTTCTTCGGGTAATAGTTTTTTTTTATTGGTTTATAAGATATTACTCTTTGATGAAATATGTTATATTATTAAAGAACGTGAGAGGAAGAGTATCTTCTTTAATATATTTGATAAGATTCAGCTTGACTGCTGCAAAACCCTGAGGGGAAAATATCTGAGTATATTGCTCCTAACGAGAAGAGTTAATAGAATAAATATATATATATATATATATATATATATATATATATATATATATATATATATATATAAATTTTTATATATATATATATATATATATATATATATATATATATGTATATATATAGTTATATATATATATATATATATATATATATATATGTATATATATGTATATATATATATATATATATATATATATATATATATATATATAATATATATATATATATATATATATGTATATATAAATATCTATATATATATATAGTATATATATATATATATATATATATATATATATATATATATATATATACATATATATACACACACATATATATATATATATATATATATATATATATATATATATATATATATATATATATATATATATATATATATATATATCAACCCATCTTCACCATCGTAGCTAATTGGTAGGTTTGGGACTTGGCATATAATTAATGATAGATATTTTCACATTTAAATGAGTTTTTTATATTTCATATAAGCCCTGTATATTAATACATTAAAGTCTGGATTCTCTAAACGACCTCGGGATCAGAGCCTCAGGCAAAATCACTCAAAGACTATGGTATCTGACCGGCCGCGCTTCAAACCCTAGTCCAGGATACCTGTATGCCATTGACCATACCACTCAGCCACGAAGAAAGATAAAAGTCAATGACAATTCTTCTCTACATATACCAGTCGAATTCTGGTTTTCTGTACTTAGAATTGAAATCAACCCATCTTTACCATCGTAGCTAATTGGTAGGTTTGGGACTTGGCATTCGATAAATGATAAATTATTGTACATTTAAACGTGTTTTTCATATTTCAAATAAGCCATATATATTAATACACTAAAGTCTGTATTTTCTTTACGACCTCAGGATCAGAGCCCCAGGTGAAATCACTCAAAGTCTATAGTATGTGACCGGCTGGGCTTCGAACCCTGGTCCTGGATAGTTGTATGTCATTGACCATACCACTAAGCAACGAAGAAAGATAAAAGTCTATGACAATTCGTCTGTACATATACATGTTGAATTCAGGTTTTTTGTACTTCGAATTGAAATTAACCCATCTTCACCATCGTAGCTAATTGTTAGGTTTGGGACTTGGCATTCAACTAGTTATTATCATTAATGTATTAATATATTTTTCTTTCTTGAAATTAGAAAAACACATTTAAATATGCGAATATTTATCATTAATCGAACGCCAAGTACCTAATCTACCAATTAGCTACAATGGTGAAAATGGGTTGATTTCAATTCTAAGTACAGAAAACCTGAATTCAACAGGTATATGCACAGAAGAATTGTCATTTACTTTTATCTTTCTTCGTGGCTGAGTGGTATGGTCAATGGCATATAAGTTTTATGTAGTCTGTCTAAGTATGTTTTGCGAACCATACGAGGTATGAAAACGAGGGGCTTATGTAATCTTGTTATGCTTTCATGAAACATTGCGCCATGTTATATTTTTACGTGGTTGGAATATTCTTGAAAAATACAAAGTTAGGTTTATGTTTTTTTTTTTAAAGTTTCTAAGAGGTAGGTGGGCGGAGTTAGCAGAGATAGAGTTGCCTCGCTTTGTGCATTGGTATTCGTCTGATACTTGATCATTGGAAACTTTACGCCGATAGGAACTGTCCCCAAGCTTTTAGACCCCTGGCCTGGAAGGATCTTGGATAATTAAGTCAATATATATGCGCACCCAGGAATGCATAGAAGCAGAAGATATCCATCCTATCACTTTGTGTGAGCCAAAGTTCGTCTCTCTCTCGCAAGTGCCTCGAGTGTGTGCCCTCTCCAAAGTGAATAAGTTTTTA
>NC_090746.1:42747257-42748655 GCF_036898095.1 Palaemon carinicauda | reverse complement strand
CACACTTATGTATTGTTCGCCATTCATAAAGTCTTTGTAATGTTTTTTCACTGTGCTATAAGCCATGGCCACCTCAGAAATTAAGTTTAACATTAGATGATAGGTTATTTCATTAAGCGGACAAATTATGGCAACTGGGTATGTTATTGCCGATGTTGAAGCTAAAGATAAAGTATGGTATCATCCCTTCATTGCATTATCATCTTTACTACTATTTGTTGGCTACATGTAGTAATTATTTTAAAGGATAAATTAATTATGTTCACTTTACTTCTATAAATTCCCATTAGATGTACAAATAAAACTCCTAAAACTATTCAATTTTTATTTACAAAGTTCAGTCATGCCCAAAACATAGCCAACACCGGTCGTACGGCCTAAGAAGAAGAAAAAAAATTATATCGGAATGATCCGTTGGTCTGATGGAGATTTTAGCACAAAAATCTTATTTTAACAAAAATAGTTATATAAAGACTGTTTGCATACAATCTCTCTCTTTCTCTCTCTCTTGGTGGCATAGTGAATAGTTAATGGAAATGTTCAAAATCCTGAATGACATTACAAGTATTATAATCACATTACGCTAAATACAAATCAGACCATAAACATTGGATTTAAACTAGAAACTGAATAATTACCTATTCAGGCTATAGTAAATATGGCCACAGGCTTTCTCTTGACTGTATAAAGTTGCAACTCGTAAGACAAATGCAGTTTTGCAACCACGGGGGCAATTCCAAATCCTGTTAGCCATTCTAACTGTTATGGGTTTCAGAGCCGATGGAACAAGGTGAATGGGTGTCTGGTGGATGGGCGGGGCAAAATTTTGTCAAAGGTGTTTACATTGCTTACGTAATGAATGTTTTCGACTCTTGGCTTGTTATCACCTGGCCATGGCGTCGGCTAGATCATTTTTACTCTATAAAAATTAAAACTATTGGTTATAGGTTATTGATAATGCTGACAAAATTTGTGTGTGGTTGTAAAATATACATTTGTCAACTTTCAAGCTACATCCGATGCTTTGATAAGGAGCAAAGTCCAAAAAACCGTGTTACAGAGGCCCTGAATCTCATAGTAGATTATTAAATTAATCTCTGGCCTTTTCGTTTAACGATTAATCCGTTCTTATTGTAAAAGATATCTCATAATTCTGATCGACTTTTAATTGAAATCTTCCTAGACATTACTCAATTTCCAGTCCGCCTATCATATTCAATGACCATTAATAAAGCTCAAGGACAGACTTTCGATAAGGTTGGGATCTACCTACCACAACCTTACTTTACGCATGGACAACTTTATGTAGCCTTCTCAAGAGCAAGGTCTATGAACAGTGTAAGAGGGAAAATTATTACTAAGAATAATTCTACTTATGGCCAGAGAAGAGGAACTACC
>NC_090746.1:42734757-42737257 GCF_036898095.1 Palaemon carinicauda | reverse complement strand
TTTCAAAGTGCGGCTACTGTCTGCTTCTCGCTATAATTATATAAATTCGATACAAACGAGAATATTACATTCCCTGCTCTTGTATATTTCCTTGTATATTCTTCCTTCCTCAAAAAAGTGAAAAGAAATACAGTTCCTTCGCTTAGGGAGGATAACCAAAGTCGTCTCCAGCTTCAAAGGACACGATGCAATAAGGATTCTATGGAATCGCTTCCAGTAATGGCTCTGGAACGGTAGGTAATTCAAACGTGTCCGAAATGTATAGCTATTAAGAAGAAGAGCTGGAAACGGGTGACATTATCTTATTTCGCCTTAAAAGGAATAATAAAATTTGAGGGATTTTTACCCCTTCCTCAACGTTTTGACGGGTGTTATTTTAATAGAATTCTTTGTCTGTGTGTTTGTTTCTTTATTTCATATTTAGCAACAATAGATTTAAATGAGATTTTCAAGGTAGATGCTCTATAACACACAATAGTCTCATTAGAATTTCCTAGTGTTTCCAGATCTTTCTTTAGCGTTGCATAACACATGATTAACCCTCGTGAAAGTAAAATATAACCATCAAAATATATAAAACCCAAAATTTTCATCCCCCCCGCAAAATAAAAGAAGAAAATGATTAATGAAACGAACAGCTTTATTGACTGATAACATTTCCGAATGAAGGGATACTTTAGTGAAAGTGATAAAACAAATAAAGGTTATATTTCTGAAATTTAAATTAACTCTAGGCCTGGTAAGACTACAAATAATATTTTTTTTTTTTACCGAAACGAAATAAAAAATAAAAAAGGTCGTCCTCAGCCATGTAAAAATGTAATGTATTCTTATTGTAAAGGGAATAAAATAATGTATATTTACATCATCTTGAAATTTACAATATATATCCTCACCTAAAATACAACGTTTGATGACCATGTAATATCAGTTTAACATTTCATATTCAACTTTAAGATTCCACGGAGAAAAGAATAAAAAAATGTATATCTACTGTAATATTTTAATAGAGCCTATCGTTTGGTAGAGTATCAGAGAATCAACTACGTTTTAAGTACAAGGCAAAGTACTGTTTGAAATTCCAACACGTCATCAGTAATAATTATATATAAATTTCATGTAATAAAAGGTGTTCCAAGTTAATTTGTTTAAAGGTAAACTAACAAAATATAAGTAAAGGAATTGAATTAAGAGGGAGGGTGCCAGGAGAAATTAGAGTAGTTCATAAATTCGAAAGAAAGCATCGTAAAAGAATAATTATAAGACCAGAATTGGATTGCAATTAAGGACGAAAATCGTGATAAGGAAAAATGAAGGTTAGGAATATCGGGGAGCCAATAGTGTCATTGATCTCTATTCAGTTCCACTCCCCTCTTTCAGAAGGGTTTCTCTCTCTCTCTCTCTCTCTCTCTCTCTCTCTCTCTCTCTCTCTCTTTGCCTAACATTATTCGACAAAGGGAGAGTATATAGACCTATTCACATTGCCAACATACCGAAGACTAGAACTCATTTCATAAATACAAATGATTTTTTGGTCGACTATATAAATATCAAAGAAAAAAATAGATAATAAGAAACATTCATTCTTTAACCATTACTAGTCCGCTTAGAATTGGTTGACTTAGGTAGCGAATTAGATGAACTATGTTATATTGGCTATGGTGGGCCGCAGTGAAGTTTTATAAACTATAGAAACTTAAATATCACCATTTATACGATGTCCTTTTATGCAGTATGGAATAGTTGAATTTATGAGGTTATATATATATATATATATATATGTATATATATATATATATATACATATATATATGTATATATATATATATATATCTATATGTGTGTGTGTGTGTATTATATATGTATATATAAACATATATGTATATATATATATATATATACGTATATATATATATATATACATATATATATATATATATGTGTGTGTGTGTGTGTGTGTGTGTTTGTGTGCGTGTGTATATTACACTGTTCAAGAGTTCATGTAATATTGTTACGCCTGTATTTATTCTAATACCTGTGATTTCAAGATTTATTAGTGGTCGTTAATAAATCTAGATATAATAAAGTTGAAAGGGGAAATAATTTCGCTAAATCTATGTACAAGACTTGAAGTATAGTATGATGAACGCTAAAAACATGACTATATTGTTTGCAGACTGAAACGGTACCGTAAAATTATAAGATTTTTTAAACGTTCATTCTAGATTGCTACTTAGGAAGCTCTGCTAATGATGTTTTATGACTCAATTTCACCATAATGGAAATTTATATCCTAAATTGTTCTACTTGGCCAACTCAAAATTGTTCCAATTGCTCCATGGAATGAAAGCACTGCAATTTCGTCCAAACGAAGGAGTTCCTTCTGGTTCGTAACTCTAAAAGCAGCATTCGCTAAAGGTTAACGATATTCAAGGAAAACAACACGTCCTAGCAGTCCGAAATGAACACTCTCAAGCAGTTAAAATGAATATTCTCTAGC
>NC_090746.1:42702257-42727257 GCF_036898095.1 Palaemon carinicauda | reverse complement strand
CCAGAAACGACTGTCTCCTCCTGGACGCTCAGCGCCCAAGTCACCTCCAACACCACCCATGAAAATAAAACAAGCTCATTGTAATTATAACTATACAAGTCAGAAAAGTCGGGGAGGAGGAAACAGGGTCATTACGTTCCAAAAGAAATAATTACTGCCAAAGTGACTTAATCAAAACAAAAATAATTTACATTAAATGTAACACATACTAACACCTCCTCACCCAACAAAAAAAAAATTTCCACAAGGAAATTTTTCTCCAAAGTATTGAACTCAACTCAAAAATTTAAAGAAATACATAAAAATGCTAACTTCAAAAGCAAACATATTAATTCAATCTACATGAAATAAAACAGGGACAATAAGCAAAATTAAAGTCAAATGTCAAAAACTCAAAAAGTCATTAAAATTACTATATCACATTGCCGCATAGATTAGAGATAGTGGCCAAAAAAAAATTGTACCACTTTCAATACTGTCAATAGATATCAAATCTTAACCTTAATACTAAGACTTAAAGCTAATACAAGTAAATAACTTATTGACTAATCCAAAAATAACATCAGGATCAGCATACGAAGCAAATATAGTAATATCCCCATGAATTCTCAAGTGGAGCGGTGGGCACAGGTTAGCAGAGCAGAAATATTTACAAGACTAACCTATTATTAGACTAAACCTACACAACCGACAACAAAAATATAAATCGACCACGATGTGGTTATTACCTCAACCAAGATCACCACTCGTACACCAGCCTGTAGCGCCTAAAAAACGGCCGTGCTGTGCTACCGACTCGTGAGCCCGTGACTTGGTTACATTATTCTATAAACACAAATATCAGTTAAACAAAAATAAGGACAAAAACCTTAATAGATTAACATTAACTCAGTCTAGGGTACCACTCATACACCAGCCTGTAGCGCCTAAAAAGCGGCTGTGTTGTGCTACAGACCCGTGAGCCCATGACCCATCTAAGCTATGTAAAGATAAACAAAAAACAGGGACATGACATTATATGATTTGCAACAATCAATATTGTGACCCTTCACAACACTTTCCAAAAATGCCTCTTCTCACTCCAGAGCGCGCTCCTCACACTAGACGGGTTTGGGCCTTAAATTCACACATCATTATTTGACATACACGAGACAATGGTAACACCTTAAAATTAACCTCCACCAACAATACATACTAAAGTAAACAGAAATCAAAAGTACCCTTAACCACTCTTAATCAAAGACGACACCGAAGAAAAACTTGCAAATCAAGACATTTAACATCTTAATCTTAAATACTTAATCCCAAATCAGTCACTGATGCGTGACAGTGCATCAGCAACAACATTACTTTTGCCTGGAATGTGTGAAAAGCTAGAATAACCTAACTTATGTTACACACTAAATCCATAACAAAAAAATAAATTTCTTCCCTTAAGCGAGCTTCAAAACAGTGGTATTGGCAAACACAGCCTTCAATTCACAGGACGAGGAGATTATTATATAATTTCGCCAGGCAATCCATGGACACGGCCGTCCGACAGATAAAAATTCACTTTAGCGTCGCGAGACGATCAACGGACACGGAGGTCCAAAAAGACACCACACCTTACCAGTTGGCAGAGAGGTCCCCTTGGCTAAATCACTGAACCAAGGGCGAGGTTGGATAATCCATAAATCTTCCAAAGGAAGACAACAGCAGAAGCGAAGAAAGGCAGATCTCGATTATCCGACGCAGTCAGTCAAGCATTCCCCTTCTTAAAGGTCCAGAAACGACTGTCTCCTCCTGGACGCTCAGCGCCCAAATCACCTCCAACACCACCCATGAAAATAAAACAAGCTCATTGTAATTATAACTATACAACAAGTCAGAAAAGTCGGGGAGGAGGAGACAGGGTCATAACGTTCCAAAAGAAATAATTACTGCCAAAGTGACTTAATCAAAACAAAAATAATCTACGTTAAATGTAACATACTAACAAAATGTTATGGGCCATACCCATCAAACATACAAAAATCTCTTTAACACAAATGAAGTCACTAACGACCAAGTCCACAATGGGTGGAATGGCCACAACATAGTGTACAGAGATGGAATCAAGGAGGATATAAAAAGCTGAAAATAAAACTTATATATTTATTACAAACTTCTTAGAAGGAAATGACCACTGAGCCTCTTACAAAATATATTAAATAAACCAAATCCAAACACACACTGAAAACATGGAATAACCAACACTCTTACACCAAATTAAGACAGACTATACAATTACACTTTAAAGAGAGGACCCCGAAAGTAATAGAATGTCGAAAAGTTAGAATAACCTAACTTATGTTACACTCTAAATCCATAACCAAAAAATAAATTTCTTCCCTTAAGCGAGCTTCAAAACAGTGGTATTGGCAAACACAGCCTTCAATTCACAGGAGGAGGAGATTATTATATAATTTCGCTAGGCAATCCATGGACACGGCCGTCCGACAGGTAAACATTCACTTTAGCGTCGCGAGACGATCAACGGACACGGAGGTCCAAAAAGACACCACACCTTACCAGTTGGCAGAGAGGTCCCCTTGGCTAAATCACTGAACCAAGGGCGAGGTTGGATAATCCATAAATCTTCCAAAGGAAGACAACAGCAGAAGCGAAGAAAGGCAGATCTCGATTATCCGACGCAGTCAGTCAAGCACTCCCCTTCTTAAAGGTCCAGAAACGACTGTCTCCTCCTGGACGCTCAGCGCCCAAGTCACCTCCAACACCACCCGTGAAAATAAAACAAGCTCATTGTAATAAAAACTATACAACAAGTCAGAAAAGTCGGGGGGGGGGGGGAGGAAACAGGGTCATTACGTTCCAAAAGAAATAATTACTGCCAAAGTGACCTAATTAAAACAAAAATAATTTACGTTAAATGTAACACATACTAACAATACTTATTCGTTTAAATGCACTAATTCTAGTCACGACACAAATATAAGCTAATTTACAAGAGTTGGATTTTATATATGTGAAATAAAAAGTAATAAACTATGATTCTGGTAGGATTATTAACTGGTAAAAAGAATACGCAAGGGAGAGCAAAGATCATAAAAAGAATATATAGAATAATGGTAAAATTATTAACTTGAAAGTAGGGTGTACCTCGTTAGGATGAGTGATCAAAATAACTATCTGGAACTTGTACTCTGGAAGAGAAAAATTTTTAGTAAACCATTGTGGGAAAATACAACAGGACATCTATGCACGAAAACAAGTGTTTTGGGTAGAAGCTATTAGTGGAGCGTGCACCCGGGTATTTTCTATTATTCCTGTTGTGCTTTTTCATACACCGGTAATAAATACGTACAACGGTGTAGGCTACAATATGGGTTTAAGAGTCAATGATCGAAGAGTTCAGACCTTATCATTAACCAAAACTTTATAACCTTTCGTTGTTGGATGCAAACAATTCTTGGACAAATAAGATTTTCGATTTATATATTACATTAAATAAATCGAAAATAAAATATGTTGACTGATCAATAATGTTTTTCATTATCTTGCATCTTTCACTTATAAGTACATATATACTAACATATATAATATGATCCAATATTTATTTATATATATGAATATGTATATATATATATATATATATATATATATATATATATATATACAAATATATATATATATATATATATATATATATATATATATATATGTATATATATACATATATATATATATATATATATATATATATATATATATATATATATATATATATATATATATATATATATATATATATATATATATATACTAGAGAGGTATTGGATCCTTTGACTGGCCAGACAGTAATGCATTGGATCCCTCTCTCTGGTCACGGCTTATTTTTTCTTTGCCTACATTTACACAGAATAGTCTGGCCGATTCTTTACATATTCTCGTCTTTCCTCATACACCTGATAACAATGAGATAGTTAACACTTCTTCACTCAAGGAGTTAATTACTGTACTGCAATTTGTTCTGTGTACTGTCCTCTTGGTAAGGGTAGAAGAGACTCTTTAGCTATGGTAAGCAGCTCTCCTAGGAGAAGGACACTCCAAAATTAAACCATTGTTCTCTAGTCTTGGGTAGTGCCCTAGCCTCTGTACCATGGTCTTCCACTGTCTTGGGTTAGAGTTCTCTTGCTTGAGGGTACACTCAGGCACACTATTCTATCTTATTATTTTTTTTTCTTCCTCTTGTTTTTTTGAAATGGTGTGTTGGGAAGGCTTAATAAAAGGGCCATGGATGCCTGGTGGTTTATCAAGAGGTTGTCTTTTCCTTTTCCTGACTCTTTTTCTTCTCAAAACCATCCTTACTGTCCTCCCTTCAGTTGAAGTGGCTCTCCTGGAGGGTATTTAGCCTTGCATGGTGTAATGGCTCCTCCATGTCGACCATTTTTTTCCGACTTTTTACTATAGTCTATGGGTATCATCAATCACTTTATTTATAATTCTGTACATATTATTTTTGTTATAATTCTTGTTAATCTGGTTTATAAGTATGATGTCTCTTTTTTATTTCTATTAATTTTTATGCTGTCTGGAGACATTGAGCGAAATCCGGGACCAGTACGTCCTAGATTTCGTCAATGTCGTCTTCTGTATTGCAATATTCGTGGTTTTCATGCAATATCCAAGACCTCACAGTTGCGTCCAGACAGTATGATATTCTTTTGTGCTCAGAAACTTTGGTTTCTAATATGAGGCACTCATCTGAGCTCCTTATAACGGGTTTTAAGAAGCCAATAATGTTGAAACGTGATGCCATCCCTAGGGCCAGGGGAATGGCGGTGTATATTAGGACCGAGTACCCTGCTTCTCATAAGTCCTGCTATCAATGTGGATGTCATGAGATTCAGGTAATAAAAGTTTGTGGCAGGCATAACAACTTTTATTTGTGTTCGATCTACCGGAATCCAGACATGGATGATTCTATCTTCGATTGTCTTCTTACCATTATGGTTAAGATGAAAGAAGATGATAGAAAGGCTTCTTTTGTCTTTGTTGGTGATTTTAATGCTCACCATAGGGAGTGGCTAAGTTCTATCTCTCCTACCGATCGCCATGGATTAAGAGCTTTAGACTTTGCCTCTGAATCAGGCTCTGAGCAAATCATAAATGAAGCTACTCACAGGTCTGGTAATTGCTTGGACCTCGTATACACTGACTCCCCTGGCGTTATAACTAGTAAGGTTGGTTCTCTAGTCAGGACATCTGATCATGCCTTGATTTCATTATTAGTGAAGACTGAGCAGCCTGTCCCTGATATATCATATTCTTGTAAAATTCATATGAAATCCCAAGCAGACTGGAATGGGATTTTGCATGATCTTTTGTGCTAGAATTGGTCACAAATATATAATAGTGTAGATCCTGTTGTCCCTTTGAATGAGAATCTAGTCAACATAATTTATAGGCGTATCCCCTCTCATGTGCTAAGGTACCGAGTGAAGGACAAACCGTGTTTCAATGATAATTGTAGACGTGCTTATTTGGAGAAGCAGGAGGCCTATCACCTTTGGAAGGGTAACAGATCAGATTTGACCTGGAACAACTATACTCAGCTTCGAGCTTTTGCTCGGAGAGTTTATGCCTCAACTGAAAAGGAGTACAATTTAACCATAAAAGAAACACTTTCTGGTACAACTCAGGAACACAAATGGTGGTCTACCCTTGAATCTGTACTCTTTGGTGTAGATGCAACAGTTTCTCCTTTACTTAAATCAGATGGCTCAGTCACTCACTGTCCAAAGGAAAAGGCAACCCTTTTGGCTGATGTTTTTGACAGTAAACAGAGTAATGAAAAACTTGAACTTCCTCATTCCTGTTTTCCTGAGGCTAAACTAACTAGTTTAGCTTTTCGATCTCGTGAGATTGAAGCTCTGTTGGTGGACCTTGATGCTTATGGATGTGTAGACCCAAATGGTATTTTTCCTTTGTTTTTTATAAAGACAGCAGATTTCTTAGCTCCAAAGTTATCTGTTATTTTGCGCAAGTTAGCAAGAAGAGGAGCTTTTAGCACTTGTTGGAGAACTGGTAATGTTACTCCTCTATGAAAATATGTTTGTGGTAGCTCAAGTCCCACTGATTACCGCCCCATTTCCATAACTCCCATATTATCTAAAGTTTTTGAACGTCTTCTGGCAAAACGTCTTAATAGGTTTGCTGAAGGTAATCATCTACTCCCTAGTTTGCAATTTGATTTTCGAAAAGGCCTTGGAGCATGTGATGCCCTTCTTACAATCTCCAATGCTGTACAGAAATCCCTTGATTGTGGTCGGGAAGTTCGTATGATTGGCCTTGATTTTAGTACTGCCTTTGACAGTGTTAATCATGAAGCCCTTGTTTTCAAACTGAAACAGTTGGGAGTGGGTGGGTCGTTTCTTAGCATTATTATTGATTTTTTAAGTAATAGATCTCAAAGAGTTGTTGTTGATGGGCACCATAGTGATTATAGGAATGTGATGTCCGGTGTTCCACAGGGTAGTGTTCTTGGCCCATTACTTTTCATACTATATACACATGCCATGTAGTTTGGCCTAGAAAACAAGCTTGTTGCATATGCAGATGATGCTACTCTCCTTGCATCAATTCCATCCCCTGAATGTAGATCTGGGGTTGGTGAATCCCTTAATAGAGATTTAGCTAGAATTAGTGCATGGTGCAAATTATGGGGTATGAAGTTGAATCCTAACAAAACTCAAAGTATGATTGTAAGTAGGTCAAGGACGGTGGCTCCTTAACATCCAGATCTCAGTATTGATAATGTTTCTTTAAATTTGTATGACTCTTTCAAAATTTTAGGTGTGATTCTCGACAGCAAATTTACTTTTGAGAAACATATAAGGTCTGATACACCTTCCTACTAATGCAATATTCATTGAATTCGATTGCCCTTGGCAGTCAATGTCTTTATTACAGGAATACTCGTATGTTCTCTGCTTCTTTATATTCTCAAGAATAATACATTGATTAGAGAAATTATGAATATTTTTTTTTTCATTTATTCTATGACTACATCGATGTTTCGACAAAACTCGTTTTATCCAGTGATTAATGGTTGACATGACCATACAATTCCTTTTTGGTAGGTTTTAAAAAAAAAATGAATTTGACAATATTGAAATTATATTTTACAGGAAATTGAAAGGATAAGTTGAATTTTTTTTTTCAAAATTCAGAGATATTTAGATTATGAAGAAGATAACTGATGATGAAAGTTTATGAAAACCGACTGAAAAAAAAAAAACACAAGAAAATAATACACCTCAAAATAATTATTCATGAGAATGTATACGTCAGAAAAAGCTTTATATAGGTAAATCAAAAACCTCTTTTTTTTTTATTCGCTGATTGTAAAATATTACATATAAATTTTAGTAGGTATGGTCGAATGTAAATAATGATATTATGATCATCATCTTATCAATATCTTTATCATCTTTACAGAATGAAATGGAATAACAAATCACCTTAAGTACAATCTTTTCAGCTTATTTCCCCCGCATAAAATTCCATCACGGTATCTTTCTACCAAAATTTCTATTAATTCTACTATGAGGTCGTAACAAGAATGGCACAGAATTAACATTCCTTTCCTGTTATCAGCTTCTAAAGTTCTCAAGTGACCGTGTCTGTACTCAATAGCGATACGTTTCAATCAGGTCTTAATTTTCTCCGTCCCGGAGTCATAATTGAAATCCATTTCAACGGAAAATTTATTGAATATTTACATCAGAATCAGGTATTGGAAACTCGTAATTCCTCCCCTCAATACAAAATATGTTATCCTGCTTTACATTGAAATTAGAATTTTTGTTCTTTACATAAACAGAAATTTTACTTTTTTTTATTCTCAATGAGTTTCAATTTGATACGCATTGATAGAAAATATCTCCATATTTATACGTAATCCAAACTTCACTTTAATGATTTTTTTATCTAAATGTAAGAGTAAAATATACAGAGCATAAAATGTGAAGAATTCAGGAATGAGATATTCATTTTCCTTTTTCCATAGTTTCATCTTTACGGCGCTCACATCTGTTGTATTAAATATTTTTTTCTCTGGGAGGAAGACAAAGAGGAATCTATAGCAATGGAAGAAAAAAGTTATCGGAATACATCGGGTTCATCATTTAAGACTGTAGGCTTACCTACAAGAAGGGGATAAATTACCAGTGTACATAAGAGACTCTGACATGCTGCTGGTGATTCTTCTGAACATATACAGTACATTAAGTAGCTAGTATTATAGAATTTTGTTGCTCATATAATTGTGAACGTGGCTACGATTATTGTCGCATCAGTTTTCAGAAGCAATCCTCAGTATTTTATTTTTTTATACACACACACTCACACAACCTATACCCACAAGAGAGAGAGAGAGAGAGAGAGAGAGAGAGAGAGAGAGAGAGAGAGAGAGAGAGAGAAATAAGGAAAATTAGCAATTTTTATAGCTAAAGTTCTTGGAATATATAAAAGAAGGTAGAAATGGGCTGCTGAAGAAACTTTGGTAAAAATTAATGAAGATGAAAGGGATTGAAGAGACTATGAGGTGTACGAGAGACACGGTTAAGAATGTTGGAACTCTAATAAAAATGGGTTTGGAGACGTTAATATCAAAATTAGTGAAGTAGATATTGGAGATAAAGGGAAAAAGATATGAAATAAACTCAGTTTTGAAATATACGTGGATGAAATAATTAACTAAAGAATTTTATCTAAGAGAAAATTTCAGATTCAGTTATAATGTGAAGGGCAAAAGGATTTGGGTTAATGTTTTATCATAGAAATTGAGGTCTCATAGAATTTATAGAGTATACAGTAAGCTGTGCGGGCGGACTAGAAACAAAGGACCTTGGCCAATTCCTGCATTACTGGGTAGAATTAAGCAAAGAAAGAAATAAAAATATATTTATTTTGGAAAATAGGAAAATTATCTAGAATGTTTCACTAAAGAAAGTAAAATACAGGAAAAATAAATAAATAATACACCGAGAGTTGGAAAAGGGGAAAAGAGAATCAAACCAATGAAACAATCAAAACTAAGGAGGCGCTTATACAAAGATACATCCCTCCACCGAACACATAAACTGATACACAGAGAAACATACAAAGAGAAATTCACACAGGCCCTTGACCATCTAGACGTGTCTGACTCCTTTACAAAAGGAAAAAAAAATAAAAAAAATTATCATTTATCAATTTTGCATGCATAGGGCTAACAATCCTATCCCTATATCTGAATGCATATGTATGTTTATATATGCAAAATCTATTTTCATGTTACAGTTTTTAAAATATTTGTTTTAATTTTCCATTACTTTTCTTATATATATATATATATATATATATATATATATATATATATATATATATATATATATATATATATATATATATATATATTCATTACCACGTTTCCTTTTTCACTGGGCTATTTGTCCCTGTTGGAGCCATGTTTTCCAACTAGCGTTGTAGCTTAGCTAATAATAATAATAATAATAATAATAATAATAATAATAATAATAATAATAATAATAATAATAATAATAATAATAATAATAATAATAATAAACCCTTCTGAAGCTATCCTGCCTAAGGGTAAAATACTTTCAACAACAAATATATTATTTTCATACATGGTACCGTGTAATTTTTTTCCAGGCTATTTACTCTGGAATACAAAACCAAGAAGCTAAGCCAATATAAAATTACAAGTAACATTAGCGTTCTATTGTGCAGTAGATTCCTTTGATTTTCTATATGATATCTCCAATTATTTTATACGATATATTCATCAAGAGTTAGAATGATTTCATCAAATCAATTTGCAATCATTCAAATGGATAAGACATAACAGACTATTATCAGCTATTTTCTTGTTTGAATATGTTCCGACAATCCTTATAATCAAAAGAAACTATTCAAAAACGAAAACAGTAGTTTCATGCTGTTTCAAATGTTCAGCCACCTTCATCCCTATGCTAATGAGGTAGGATTTTTTCATCACACCAAAGCATCAGAACAACAATACCTACGTATTTTAGCGCAGTGGAGTCTTTTGACAGAATAACTTAATTGAACATGCTCTTAAAGCATGTACTTTTGCATGAAAAAACATAAGTTGCATGGAGTTGCGACCTCACTATATAGATTAGAATTATAATTTCTTGTAGATTTTTTGTTTAAATTTTGATATATCTTTGGGCAGATATAACTCGTATATTTCTCTGAATCATTCTGATTTAGTAAATTCGCCAACACACCACCAGCCACCAGCATCTAACTTTGAATCATCGATTTATGATTTTGGGGGGATATTGTGTGAATTATAACTGATTATTAAGAGGTTACAATTCCGTGTTTTGAGTAAGGTGAGGAATCCTTAAAATATATCTAAATATCAGGAAATCAGCATTGTTTGTGTCATTCTCAAACTACGTTGTTAGAATATAATAATATCAATATAAAATGCTTTTAGATAAAATAATCTTGACATTTTCTTGGACTTAAGACACCGTTATATCTCTACTTTCTCTTAATTATTCCAAGCAACTTTTTATACTTATAATGATATACTCTCGGGTGAGCCTTCTTATTTCTTTCTTCTTGGTTGATGAAAATTTCCTTTTTTATGAAGGAATAAAAATTTGATTGGAATAATGAATGTAAGTTGTATTTTCTTTAAATATCGATTTTTTATCAGAGAGCATGACTAATACATTTTAAAACTTTGATGTACGGGAACCCAGGAGTTAGAGAACTTTCAGATAAGATCCAAGAAAGTAGACTGAGGTAGTATGGTCATGGCATGAGAAGAGATGAACAGTATATTGGGTGGAATGATGGAAAAATAGGCAAGGGTAATGAAAATGAGAGGGAGACCAAAGCAAAGGTAGATGGACTGTATCAAGGATGACCTTCGATCAAAGGGATTAACCGGTGATGAAGTGTGGGATTGAGGTAGATGGATGATGCTGGCCAGAAACATCGACCCCACATAAAAGTGGGAAAGTATGCAGACAAAGAAGAAGATCTAGAGATTTGATATGTAACATAGACTAAGGAGAGTATTATAATTGTTGCAAATTATGTACATATTTTCAATGTTCCATTCTTGACTCATTTCAATTTTCTTTTATATATTACTGCCGTGTCCAGATAGGATTTTTCTTTTTTTATAAGCTTAACATTGATATAAACATGAATCAGACTAGTATTTACTCTAATATATCATAAGTGATAAAGGATTCATCTTTAAATATTAAGTTTTATGATTGAATGAAAATACAATTTAACAATTTCCGTGTCTTTGCTTACCTGGTAAAACAAGATATTTTCACATGCATATATATATATATATATATATATATATATATATATATATATATATATATATATATATAGGTGTATATATATATATATATATATATATATATATATATATATATATATAGGTGTATATATATATATATATATATATATATATATATATATATAGGTGTATATATATATATATATATATATATATATATATGCATATATATATATATATATATATATATATATATATATATATATATATATATATATATATATATATATACATATATATATATATATATATATATATATGTATGTATATATTGTTAGTATGTGTTACATTTGACGTAAATTAATTTTGTTTTGATCAAGTCACGTTGGCAGTAATTTTTTCTTTTGGAACGTAATGACCCTATTTCCTCCTCCCCGACTTTTCTGACTTGTTGTATAATTTTAATTACAATGAGCTTGTTTTATTTTCACGGGTGGTGTTGGAGGTGATTTGGGCGCTGAGCGTCCAGGAGGAGACAGTTGTTTCTGGACCTTTAAGAAGGAGAGTGCTTGACTTACTGAGCTAATAATCAAGATTTGCCTTTCTTCGCTTCTGCTGTTGTCTTCCTTTGGAAGCTTTATGGATTATCTAACCTCGCCCTTGGCTCAGTGATTTTGCCAAGGGGACCTCTCTGCCAACTGGTAAGGTGTGGTGTCTTTTTGGACCTCCGTGTCCGTTGATTGTCTCGTGACGTAAAAGTGAATGATTACCTGTCTGACGGCGGCGTCCATGGATTGTCTGGCGCTGGGTATATTAATCCCCTCGACCTGTGATTTGAAGGCTGTGCTTTCCACTTCCATTGTTTAAAGCTCACTTAAGGGAAGCAATTTATTTTTGTTAATCATTTAGTGTGTAAAATAAGTTAGGTTATTCTGACTTTTCGACATTTTATTACTTTCGGGGTCCTCTCTTTAAAGTGTAATTGTATAGTCTGTCTTAATTTGGTGTAAGAGTGTTGGTTATTCTATGTTTTCAATGTGTGTTTGGATTTGGTTTATTTAATGTATTTTGTAAGAGGCTCAGTGGTCATTTCCTTCTAAAAAGTTTGTAATAAATATATGTTTTATTTTCAGCTTTTTATATCCTCCTTGATTCCATCTCTGTACACTCTGTTGCGGCCATTCCACCTATTGTGGACTTGGTCGTTAGTGACTTTATTTTGTGTTTGAGAGACTTTTTTTATGTTTGATAGGTTTGGCCCATAACATTTGGCGACCGTGACAGGATCTCTCGGATCCTGTAGTCACTTGAGTGTATAGAGTGGTTTCTTGGGGTGCTTGCGACATCATAATACCTTCTCTCCTATATTTTTGTGTTGATTGGTGTCTATAATTTTTTTTGTGACCGTGGTAGGATATTTGTGTGGTTATTGGTGTTCAGTGTATTGGTTTGTTTTTTGGTATATTTTTTTATATTTATTTGTGGGCAATTAATTCACCATGACTGATTTGGATATCCCGGAGCTCTTGAGTGGACAGGGTGGCAGGAAAGGTTGGCAGACTTCGATAAGCCTGATTTAGAGTATGTAGCAGACTTTTTTGAAATTTAAAATCCCGAGTCTGTTAGGAAGGGCTTGTTGCTGCTAAATATTTATGAAAATGTTAAAGCGATGAAGGCAGAAGGTAAACCAGTGACTAGGCAGGGGGAGGAAATGGTGTCAGTAGAAATTTTAGATAGGCAGATTCATTTGAAAAAAAAATGGAAATAGATCTCCAAAGGATGAAGGCTGAGGAAAGAGAGAGAGAGAGAGAGAGAGATAGAGAGAGAGAGAGAGAGAGAGAGAGAGAGAGAGAGAGAGAGAGAGAGAGAGAGAGAGAGAGAGAGAGAGAGAGAGAGAGAGAGAGAGCACTAACTTGCTATGCAAGCATTGAGTAATAGGGGTTCTTCTTCCCAACGTAATGTGTCTGCAATCCCTTGTATTAATCTTTCTGAGGCTCTCAAGTTAGTCCCAAATTTTGAGGAAGTCAACGTGGCCGAGTTTTTTGTTTCTTTTGAGAGGATAGCCTCAAGGTTGGAGTGGCCAAGGGAGTATTGGACTACTCTTATTCAGAGTAAGTTGCTAGTTAAGGCCCAGAAAGTTTACGTTTCCTTGGACGAAGATCTGTCCTCAGATTATGATTCGGTGAAGGCCATAGTTTTAAAGGCTTACGAGTTGGTACCGGAAGCTTACCGACAACGCTTCCGTAATTTACGGAATGAAAGAGGGTAGACTTTTGTAGAGTTTGCCAGGGCTAAAGAACAATTTGCTGGCGATTGGTTAAAGTCTAAGGAGGTGACGGACTTTGAGAAATTGAAAGAATTGTTTTTGGTTGAGGAGTTTAAAAGGTCCGTGCCTAATGAGGTGAAGGTACACCTCGAAGAGTTAAAATTAGAAACTTTGCAGGAGGTGGCTATTGCAAGTGATGAGTATCTCCTCTCTCATAGAAATGTGATGGGGGAGGTACCCAGAAATGAGAAGTCTGGTTGGGTGAGAGTTGACGGGAATAGTAACCAGAACACGTATAACAGGCATAATGATAATTATGATTCTCGTACTACTCCTGTTAACAGTTATAACAAGCAAACCACAAACAACCCAGGGAAGTTGAGAAATTTGACTTGTTTCTTCTGTCATAAGAAGGGACACGTCGAGAGCATGTGTTTTGCTTTAAAAAGTCGCAAGGGACCGAAAGACGTCCGGTAATGGCCATTCATAGTAATGAGAAGGAGTCAGTGGCTGAGAATTCTAATAATCAATGACTAGGCAATAAGTCACTGGCTCCTTTTCAGGAATTTTTGTCCAATGGTTTTGTTCGCTCTGGGAATTCGACTGAGCAAAGAAAAGTTAAAATTTTGCGTGACACTGGGGCTGCTCAGTCTTTAATTCTCAGAGAATCTTTACCGATTGATTTAGAATATACAAATAAGGAATATGTATTGTTAAGTGGTTTTCCAGATACGGTCAGGTCTTACCCAGTTGAGAGTGTTTATTTACCATGCCCGTCTTTTTCAGGTTATTTGAAACTGGCTATTATTGATAAATTTCCTATTAAAGATGTGGATTTGGTGTTAGGGAATGATGTTGCCCTAATAAATAAGACTTTCCCAATTGTGTTAAATTCCAATAATGAGATATCTGCGGTCACTCGATCGAAGGCTAGTAGTGTTGAGTCGGTAGTTGATGTTGATTCGGTAGTTGATGTTGATTTGAGTAGTTTAGATCGTAGTGATAGCTTAGTTGTAGATAGTGGTGTGTTAGATAATAAGCTTAATTGGACTAGTAAGGAACTTATTTCAGTTCAAAAAGCAGATTTTAAAGACCTGCCTATTGAGTCTGGCGAAATTACTGATTTGACTGTCCCTCGATTTAAGATAATCTCTGAAATAAGGCATAGTTTTAGCGCAATATCTGGCCTTTCCTTTCTTATTCTTTTTGAGATTATAACTCTGTAGCAGCCCAAGACTTTCACGTAGAAAATAAGATTTGTTTATAAGTATTTAGCCATAATAAATTGCTTTTTATCAAAGATATGTGTGATAACTTCATAATATTACACGGATTTTACACCAGAGATTTTTTTCCTCTATAATGGGCTTCCATCCATATATGATAGTTACTTTTGACATGGTTACTAGGAAACGCTGAGAGAAAAATTAATGAAAGTAAATCATGTTCTATTTGGTCAGGAAAATTCTTTTATCTCTTATATTTCTCCTATCTTCTCATATCTTACCCAAGTAAGAATATATATATATATATATATATATATATATATATATATATATATATATATATATATATATATATATATATATATATATATCCTTTAATACCCATTTAATACATTTGCATTCAATACACACATTTGACATAGTCTTCAAGTTAGATAAGTTATCTCTAAAAAAGAACGATTACACTTATTTCTACGCAGAAAGTAAATATTATAATCTCTTTGGGTGGTATATATTCCACACTTGAAGTAGATTGTGCTTAACATTGAAAATTAATATTGACATCTATATTTCTATTTGTGTAATCGTGAGCAGTGTAAAATTCTTTGAGAACCATTTATTGACGGATATTATCAATATAGTGGGATCTCATTTTTGTCAAATCGAAATTAATGGTCGAGAAAAATTTGAAAAATAACGGTAGAACACTTATTATAAATGTAAATATCTTAACTTTCTCTTTTTTCCTTTACCTTCAATTTGCTCTTTCATTCGGTTTTCAGTTTATTGTGTACAGTTAATCATTGTTGATAGTTTATCAACATTAACTTCATGAAAAAACATTCTAGACAGATGACTTCTGGATATGATATGAGGAGGTAGGCTTAGGTATCCGTGGGAGCACAGAGAGCAAGGTCGGGTGGGCTGGATTGAAGAAATGTTGACGAGTAGTCTGTATTGAATTACCGTCGGTGAGCAATATCAACCAGGAAGTGAAAGTAGGAGAAGAAATCTGCACTGAGGAATGGCAATGAAACGTCCATTATAAAAACACTTCCAATGAATATTTAGCTCTCGCAAAGGAAATTTTGATGGTCTCTTACCTATGGATGGTGATTGCAGGGGGAAGTTAGTAGGCTTAAACTTACCATATCATGTTCTGGAGAGTAGCCTTGGTTGGAGAGAACAGAAAGCACCGGTGTCCAGCAAAATTTGCACGCCCATACCTATATGGTGCAAAAAGGAAAATTTAACGATAGGCGAGGCCACCACCACATGTGATGGCCTAATTACAACTTTTTTGGTCACTGACAACTGTTCGCACTTTTCTTGGCAGCAGCTACAAATCTGGAGTGGGAGAAGCATAACTGAGGCCAATGGGCATCAGTAATTGGCTGAAAAGGTCGTTGGTTGAGGTGCGAGTGAAGGGTGACATATGTGGGTGGTGGGTAGATTTGACTACACTCCAGCACATCACTTGGATAATGTCTGTGTCCTACCACATACCGTTCTACCGCATTCATGTCAGCTTTGGTTGGTGTTGAATAGTTTTCCTCTACGTCATGAGTTGAGGCGTTGATGGAAGTCTTTAAGGTAGTGAAGCGGCTGCCAATAAGCATGTGTACTTTGGTCATCTGTCATTTATGGGCAAAATATCGTCATCGAGGATGGCAGTGTATAAAGGTTTGGATAGGCATCACACCAAAGGGTCACGAAGTATGTTCACTTCGCAAGGAGAACCATTTGTGACAGGTTGCAGGCCAGTGATACTGGTCATTTCCCTGAGGGCGAGCAAAGACTTTTAGTACTCCGACGGTTGTTTCGAGACCTGAAGAAGCTTGCGCCCTATGAGCAGCTGTTGATGGCGAGTACTGCTTCAGGAGGTATGCTTTGAGAGCGTCGCACACTACTGAGATGTCCCCTTGGTCTCAACGCCAATCAGAGAATTCCGGGACAGTGGCCTAGGGGATTGCTGTGCAAATAAAGTCTGCTTTGGAACTTGAGCGAGTCATGGCCTTCATATGAAAGTGAACCTCGGCATGCTGAGGGAAAATAATCAAACAGTAAGACACAGCAGTGAGGCCGAAGGCAAGAGGGAGCTGGTCCTCCAGCAATCACCAATTGTGTGAGGTGGGTGTTAACAGAGACGAGATTACTACAATTGACTTCATTTCAACAGATAATGAGTTTATATAAGAGCAGTTCGAGCAAGAATGTCACAAACATTCAAACAGACTAACGCATGTAAAGGCAAACTTAAACAGGTTGTTTTCAGTGTTGTGAGAGAGTGAGATACCCAGAAATAAAGGAAATGATGTCAAAGTGTACAAGCCTGTGTGAAATACTTGCAATACAAAGTTCACTGGTTGATTTTATAATTTATTAACTCAACTGAAGAACAAGAAAATAGAAAATTGGTACTGTACCTTTACGTTGTATTTCTTAGACAAGAAAATGTTCTACTCCTTCATCTTTGTGAGTGAAGAACTGCTCCGTGAATCAACTATGTGTTCTTCCGACATTACCATTCATTATATTATGGGCCTAATGTGTCAAACGCTCTAACTCTCCAAAATAAAATACATTATAGATGAAGTTTATAAGTATGAACTTTGTAGATCCTTGATGCTTCTCGCAAACACCAAAACAACTAGTAACTTCACAAATATCTCCTGTGAGTCGTCAATAAGAAAAACTCTCACGACGGACTTTTTCATCTTTATTCCCTTGCCTGCCATCTGCACAGGAGTTGCATTTCGACTCCTGCTGTTCTTTCGATCTGATTTACTATATGTTCCTTGCCAGATCTTAAGTAGACTCTGGATCATCAAAACTAAGCGGAATTTACAATGCCCCATTGGTGTAAAAATACCGTTTGTCTTGAAAAATTATAACTCTCGAAATCATTATGGACACAAAACTTTCTCATCTTAGTGTGAGAAGTTTGTAAATCAACATGAGATTCGATTTAAGTTAATATATCGATGGTATATTCTTATAAATGTAAGAAATGTACATGTAATGGTGAGAAATGAAACCAAGCCGCATCGTTGTTTATTGCCATTATCAAACACGGGGCCATAATAAAATGTCATATAATGAACCCTATGTACCTTCTGTCTAAGCAACTTGAAATCTTCACCATGCATCAAAAATTTTGAGGAAATATTAAGTAGACTTAGTCCTTGTGCATTGCTTAATTAATAGTTAATGATTCTCGAATCATTTTTGTTCTTATTTCCTCGGCAGTGGAGATTACCCACTGTCGATCAGCCTTTACTATCTATTATTCAAGACTTTTTAAAACTCAATTAAAAATTATCTTGTGCCTTTCACTTTTCCAAGTACTTTAAAATACACAATCATGAGAGGAAGAACTTTTTATTGGGTATACAGAAACGGATGACTCTATAACGACATCTTTCACAATTTCTTCAGTTAGGCATTGGAATAGAAAATTTCTCGTCCTTACATATAGCAGCTATACAGGGGAAATATAGTGGTACTTCTCTTCGTAAGGTCTTCATCTTCTCTTTACATCCACATAAATTCTTATATAATTAATAATATGAATCTTCAGTTTTCAATGGAATACATATTAGAAATTAAATCTATGGACTAACCATTTTAACTGTTACTCTAGACAAATGATATTCCATAGGGGTCATGAGCAACAGCACGGTTTAATGCAATGTTTTCAACTTCTTCAAGAAATCTAAAGGTTTTAAAAATAATCTAGACCTTTTTCCAGTCATCCTGACAATCTGGATTTGATCAATTTCATTGTCCAGTTCCTGTGTAAGTTCATTAGTGGTGAAAGTTAAGCAATTAGTGCTTTCAATCAAATAGATGTCACGCCTAACTACTTGAAAGTATTTTTTTTTAAGATTTTTTTTTTTTTTTATAACAGGATTTAATGCATCTTGCGCCTGACGAATGGGGTGGGTAGTTCTATTGATTTGTTGCTTTATTAATTTATTTTGTGACAAAGTTTGATATCCCTCTCTTGCAATATTGCAATACTCACCCTTGTTTTCACAAATGGTTAAACTTTTGTTAACGAGGTACCAATTGATTTTTTTACGTTTCCCAAAATAATTTGATACTTAAATATGGTTTAATTTTCCTTTATTCCGATTGAGTGTTTGACGGTTGTTTCTAAACTTTTATTTACTGCAACTACTTCATTTCTCCAAAAATCCCTATCATATTACACTATGAATGCAAGAATCTCAGTAGAAATTGCAACTTCACTTCAGATGGTTGTCTATAAATGAGCGTTAACCACAGATATAGTAAGACAACCAAATAATTGGGTAAAATTTCCCATGGTCTATACCTAAAGACACCATGTACACTACAGTACAATCTTCTTATAAGAAAACATTATAAGGCATATGATACTTTCTCGCTCTTGTTCGACTTCAATTCTCTCTCTCTCTCTCTCTCTCTCTCTCTCTCTCTCTCTCTCTCTCTCTCTCTCTCTCTCTCTAAGTTGCTTGAAAGACTTAAAAAAGGAATCTATCATTTGTGCATATATATATATATATATATATATATATATATATATATATATGCAAAACTTTTTTTTCTGGCTCCAGCAATATAATTAATCGGGATTAATATAAAATAGTAAATGACTTCAAATACCTTATATACTGTTAAAAGCATTAGATGAATTAATAGAAGTTAGAACAATAAAGACACTCGTAAGAAAAATGTCTGTATCTTCTTTTTAAACAAACCAAAGGAATACATGCATGTAATGCTTAATGTATGTTCTAAATTTTTAATCTGATAAACATGTCATTTATCTTAAGAGAGAAACATATTGGAGCAGAGCTTTCTAATTGTTCACTAATGAGTTTCGTTTACAATAGCAAAACCGAAAGAAACTTTTCCACTTATTATTTCATTTATCTAAATTATTTTTAGAGCCTGAAGAATTAAGAAAAAACAAATTCATCTAAGTTTATATTTAATTGGTTCTACCTAATCTAACGAAACCCGTACGTTCCCTAACATTTAATTTTTCTTTTTTATCAATAGCTATTCCTTACAAAGTTGAAAACAGATCTCTGGACAGAATTTGGTTCCCTGCAATCACTCGCTTTTATTCGATTATATCTGCGGGTTAGACCTCTCATTTTTTTTTTTTTTTTTTTTTTTTTTTTTTTTTTTTTTTTTTTTTTCTTTTTTTTTTTTTTATGGACGATGATGATTCAGGACGAAAAGATTCCCTGATATTTGATTTTATTACCAGTTCGAATACGGATACTTGATACATTAGTATATTAGGTAATGAAACACTGCTTAAATTCAACAAAATATCTGGGAACCATTTTCATAAATTAGAGCAAAAGCTGAATATATTTTCATTGATGCTAATTTTAGTTTTATAAATGATGTTAGAATTATACCTAAGGAGATACCTTAAGAAAGAAGATTTTAGTGTCGCCCAATGTTTTATCCTAACCTCAATATAAAAGTATGCTGCTAGTTACAAAAGTTTCATTTTCTCCATGTAAGTAGTATATAATAAACCTCATAATACATACGTTTCTTTGATGAAATGGAACTATGTCCATTATATAATCGTTATGTTTTACATATTTTCATAGAAAGCTCCTCTAATTAGGTAATAATTTGGATAGAATTTCATTAGCCTGCATTATCCTTTTTACTATATACTGTATCTCTCCAATATCTGAGATGAATAGGGGATTTCAGAATCGCTACAAATATCCCTAGAGTATATCAAAGAAAAATATATTGGGCTAATTTTAAACATTGCATTTCATGAGTGAGCTTGATGATAATTAAACCATTATTATTTCCATTTACTCATTTTCTTGGAGACTCAAATGCTAATCCAAACCAATTGTTTTTTTTTCCTTTAAATAACCTACTTTATTATTATTTCAACTGAATACTTTGTATGAACAAGAATGAAATTGGTCTAAGACATACATCATGTCACCTCAGCAAGGCAACTTTTGCATAACCAAGCTCTGTTTCAATGATACCTTTATTTCCCTTCTTTATATTTAGCTCTTCTTTTTAATCTGAAACAAAGGATTCTTCACCATACACTGATCTAACGAAAACTGGTTACGTTTCTTCATATTTATATTTTACTTGTTTATTCTTCTCCTCCTGCAGTCAAATCTTTTCCAGATTTAGGCATCTGGCAAAAGGTCGTTTGGCAGCTACTAAACAAACGTTCACCGAAATTGAAGAAATCCGACTGTGCCAAAAGGCTTCAAGCCCAAGGTCATTGTCCTTACACATCTTCTTGAAGAAGGAGGGCTCCCTGTACTCTTGTGGGGAAGACAGGTGTCCGATCATGTAGGCAGAGCCTGATCAGTACCCCCTCCCCAAGAGCGTTGACGTTACCTACTACTTGCACAAGGAGTTCTCCACTCTTGTCCTCTTGAAGGGATATTATAAGGTGCCCATGAACCCCCTGACCACCATCACCAACCCCTTCAGTAGTTACATATTCAATTACCTCCTCTTTGGCCTTCCTAATGTTGGGGCTACTTTTCAACTCCTCATGTTTGGCATCGTAGTGGACGTCCCGTTCTGCATATGCTATGTGGACGACACACTTGTGTTCTCTGCCTTCCAATCGGAGCACCTTCATCACCTACGCACCGCTCTTGACTGCCTACAACAGTATGGCTTTATAGTCCAGTATGACAAGGGTACCTTTCGCGCCAATGAAGCATTGTTCTTAGGGCAGCACACCACAGCTGAAGGCGTCCACCCCTTCCTGAAAAGGTAGCAGCTACTCTTAACTTCCCCACACACTCAACTGTCAAAGGACTAAAAGAATTTATGGGCATGATAAACTAATATCGTCAGTTCCTACCAGCTATTGCCACAACTCTTGCCTCCTTTTACACTTCCCTCAAGGGCAAGTCAAAAGACCTGAAGTAAGATCCTTTTCAAGAAGCAGCCTACTGCAACACAAAGAATGCTCTATCAACTGTCATATCTCTCACTTTTCATGTGCCACAAACCCCTCTCCTTATCTCCACCGATGCCAGCAACATCAATATTGACGTATTACTCAAGTAGGTGGTAAAAGGACCGTCTTCAGTAGAAAACTATCCAAGGAGGAATCTGGCTATTTTACTTTTGTCTCTGAATTGCTGGTGGTGCATTTGGCAGTCAGTCACTTACGCCACTTCTTAGAATGTACACCTTTCATCATTCACATGGATCACATGCCTAAAGCACGCCTTCGGTCAACAGCCTGATGCCATGTTCGTCTGTCAATGCTGATATCTCTTGGCCGGTGTTGAATAAGGAATTCCATTGTCGATGACCTGTCAAGAAACAATGGCTGCCATTCACCTGGGATTGGATTACAGTGCCTTGAAAAAAGTCCAACGAAAAGATGTAGGACATCCTGCACATCCCTCTGTTAGGAAGACCTTGCTCCCGACTGCTTCAATTCCACCCTTCTCTGCGACATCCATACTGGTAGACAATGACCATGGATACATGCCCCATGCACTGGTAGGTGTTTGATTTCATCAATGGTGTCTTACATCCTCGTGTCACTTTACTGCACAAGTACTGAAAATGAAGTTCATTTGGTCCGGCATTGATAAGGATGTCTAGGATTGGGTCCGATGCTCTACTTCATGATAAGCATCAAAAGTACATTGACACACGGATTCAGATGTGCACACATTTCATCAACCTCAGCGTCATTTTGCTCACATTCACGTCGACGTTGTAGGTCCCTACTCACATCTCAAGGACACTGTTACCTGTTTATCGTCATTGACTGCTTCACTCGTTGGTTGAAGCCATTCCCATGCAGACTGTAATGTCCGCTTCATGTACATTTGCATTACTCTTAGGGTGTATAGAGAGATTTGGTATTCCTGAGCATATTACTTCTGACATGGGTTACACTTTCACCTCTCAATTTTGGACATCTTTATCGAACCTACTGGGCATTACCAATCATCAGACGACGTACTACAACCTTTCTGCCAACGTAATGGTTGAAGGTTTTCATTGCACACCCAAAGTAGATTTGAAGTCCCAGTGCAATGAATGCAACTTGTTTTTTAAGCTTCCCTGGGTTCGCGATGGCCAATATTATTTTTAATACTATCCTCAAAATAAATTCCGTGTTACATGCAGCAGCAGAACTAAAATTTAAAAAATCTATCCTTTTAAACGTTACAAATCTAACTTCAGAAACATTAATCACATATGCCTGCCTATTTCCTAATTCCATGTTTACGCCCAATGAAGGACTACGGAATGTCTATTATTTTCTTTTCTTCGAAAATTAAGGCAAGGCTGTAAATTTCTATTTTTTAAATTGCCTGGGATTTTACAAAGAATTCTCTTTTCTTTATTGTTGTTAGGTACTCCATTGTTTCAGCCTAAGAAATTACGCTCGATAATTGCAGACATTATTCAGTAATTACGGTAAATTATGATTGATTGCAAAAACTAAACCAGGCAGAAATTAGTTTTTTTTTCCTGTCTGCAGTCTAATGCATTTCTCAACACGATAGATAATTAGCTAAACTTGATAAAATACTTCCTCATTGAAGATAGTTTCTACGGAGATGCATCCTCTATAGGATTCTTACTAATTATTTATACTTTTTATTTCATTGTTAATACTTGTCACCAGTATCTTTATCAAAACTTTTATTTTCATTAACATAAATCATTATTTTCATCTATATAATTCCGTTTATTGAATTATAGAACCTGCAATCTTGTTTGAAGAGAATGAATTAAGAAATCTAATAACTCTCTCACCATTCAAATATTGTCTACACAGAGCAGAGGTTAAACCAAGAATACATTCTTTTTTCCTCCTATCCGATCATCTATTTTTTGAAGCATCGTCGAATATCCATGGCTGAAAGGACATTGTTAGAAATAGAACTCACGAATGGATGGGAAATCTATACTAGCTATCATATTAAAGATTAATGGATTTTGTTTTTGGCTCAAAAAGACATAATGAATATCAATATAGAATCGATAAAGATTTTTATATTTGCTTTTTCATTACTAGTGTTATGATAAGAACAATATCGTACAAAAGAAACATTACTAACATCTATATAATCTTCATACATAAAAAAGGAGAACGTTTTAGCTATGGTAAACAGCTCTGCCAGGAGATGGATACTTCAAAGTCAAACCATGGTTCTCTAGCTTGGGGTAGTGTTATAGCATCTGGACCATGGTCTTTCACGGTCTTGAAGTAGAACTATCTTGCCTGAGGGTACACTCAGGACACTATTCCATCTCATTTTTTTTTTTTTTTTTTTTTTTTTGTATTAATCCAAGTTATTATAGTTTACACATCAAAGATCTCTTTTAATATTGTTACTGTTCTTGGAATATATTATTTTGATTGTTCATTACTTGTCTTGTAATTTACTTATTTGCATGTTATTTTCCTCACTGGGCTATTTTTCCGTGTTGGAAACCTTGCGCTTATAGATATTTCAACACCTTAGGTTTCTATACATCACAAAGATAAAGCGGCCATCAATGTAAGAACCATTAGGCATGTAAGAAGCATGTGCTCAAAGCAAAAGGATTATGCAACAACTCGAAAAGCATTATAGATCAGTTTGCTTATCCTTAGTAACTACCATAACACAATTATCCCTTTTCAGCTAGTTGTCGTTTAGGTTTCCTTGGATATCTTTTTGTACATCACCCGTAGCTTCTTGGTATTTCAGCACAGCATGTTTTAGTCTTTCCTTTGATTAAGAATTAAGTTTAGATTGAAAAGAATATTAACTACAAAGTATATAGTATGGATATCGATATGGTTATTAAGATTTTATATGAATCTCATTAGACACCTGATAATTTATTTTGCATAATAGGTTTCTCTTTATTATGAAACAATTGTAAACATATGAATATATTTGCGCATATTTGGGTATGTGATTTTGTTGGTTTTTTTGGAGTTTAAGAGGAGCTAATACATGTCACTTTGGTATACATTCACTTATTTTTTCTTAATGCAGAACCAAAGACGTTACTTCTCATTCGGGCATCTGTTAACAATTACTATCAGGGTAATATATAACGTAACTTCAGTCGTTTATCAGCGTAAATTATGAGTTGCCTTCGCTTTGGGAGCAG
>NC_090746.1:42694757-42697257 GCF_036898095.1 Palaemon carinicauda | reverse complement strand
TGAATTACAAACCCCATGCACATCTCCCTTACCTTTGTATATGGAACATACGTACACACCCAGTCTACTGGTATCCTTGATAACATAAAACATATATTGAATAATTTCACCAATCAAGCAAGTACAGTCACACCCCATTCCTTTAACATCTCAACCCTCATGCCATACTTACCAGATACCCGCTGCTTTTCCTACTCACGTTTGATCTAGTCCGCTCTTCACTTCCTCTGTTGTAATATCTCTCTTATTTTCATCGCCCAGCAATGATACCTCATCACCTGTGACAGCAAATATATCTGGCTCCCTATTTTCTTAACACTCAGCAACCTTTTAAACTATTCAGCCCATATTTTTTTTCCTCCTCTCCTTTCAACAACATTCCATTTTCATATTCACTGTTGTTGTTTTTTTTTTTTTCTCGATCCACCCCTCCTTACTCATTTCATTTATTTCCAAAACTTCTTATTCTCTTCATACTACCGACCCAATCCCTGACCCCACCTCCAGTCACCGGGTGTGTGTGAGCGTGTATACATATGTTTTAAACGGTTAAACAGATAAATAAGTAGTTTTAAATTGAGAATTCCATTCTGTATTATCTTTCAGTACATAAGGTCCTGATTTCTTAAAGGTATGTCCCTATACGATTGACATTTAGGTTAACAAACGCTAATGATCCTTTCACTCAAAAAGTGATTAAAAGTTTAGATTGGCCTTCCAGTCTGACGTATAAAAGTTATCTTTCCTAATGAAGGTATTGTCTGGAGAGAAAATTTTGTCTGGGAAAAGTTACTAAAGTTACCCTTTGATGCTTTTTTGGAGAGAAATTATTGTTTAGTTGAGAGCAGTTGAGAGACCATTGAAGTCCTCCCCTTGTATCCTTAATTGCTAATAAACAAAAACCTACAAACACGGTTTCAATAAAAAAAAAAAAAAAAAAAAAAAACGGGGGAAAGAAGAGTTTAGAATAATGCATTATTAATTATAAAGATTTCCCTCGCAGTTCTCGTTTATTTTTCGATTCTTCAATTTACATACTCCTACCAGAGTATAATTCAAATTACTACTATCGTTTCCAGAGGCCCTGTAATAGTGTTGTTTTTAAATAACTCCTAAAATAACTGATGGATTTCCATGATATCAAAGCAGGGAGCGCTTCATACAATGGCCTAATTTTGGGAAATACTGTGCATTGCCAACTACGTTTCATTAACTTTTTTACTTAAGAAAATGAGGCTAAAGACAGTCTTAGCCACGCAAACATTCGCAAAAGTGATGACGTCCCTCAGTGACGTTGTTATTACGTTTCTTCCCCTGTACCTCCCATCCCCCGAATTGTTAAACGCCTGTTTAACTCCATAGATAATTGTCATATGACCTACCACAAGCAATACGAAATTCTTTGTCAGTAAAAGTTCAGCATACCTGGTAATGTGATTCGTGACTTTAGACTTTACCTAAACACAAGACCAACGTTTTATATCTTACCCACTCACTTACATTGAAGATCAAGAATGAGACTTATGACAGGAGACGAAAGAAGCCATGCTAACCCTACACTTCGCACTTCAAGCGAGTGTTGGTAAAGCAATAGAAATATAGTTTTCTTTAGGTTAAGCCGTAGGACTCATTCTTCCATACAACACAGGTTACTCGATACATCAATTGCCAGGAAGAAAATGACAGAGAGCATTGTTTGATATAATTTATCATATCAATTCCACCAGAGAGAGTAGCTTGAAATCCTTAGAAGGCAGACTTCTAAAAGATGTTTCATATAAGGGCATTGACATCGGCCATTTGATAAATCTTTAAATCATATATATATATATATATATATATATATATATATATATATATATATATATATATATATATATATATATATATATATATATATATATATATATATGTGTGTGTGTGTGTGTGTGTGTGTGTGTGTTCATACATACATAAGATTTATTATATTTCAACCAATAGTTTTATATATTTATTTGCGTTATAAGTATCAGTTCCTATTTTTGTTACTTAAAATGTATGTGACAAATATCACTGCGACTTTTTCACTGGAATTATACCGGACTTCAATTAATGAACCAATCAACCTTACTTTGAGAAATCCATTGACATTGTCTACATGCCAAGCTGATATACTCGTATCAAAGTATTCATTAGCTTTGCTTTTCCAAAATAATGTTATCACCAATTGCTGGAAACCATAGATTTATGAGGGATGAAAAAGAGAAAAAAAGAATGGACACTTATACATTTTACTCATCATCACTCTCAAGGAAAAAAAAATTTTTCTATTTCTACTAATGTTTTTATCTTATTTTATTTTTTAGTCGCAAATCTAAAATTTGTAGGAGTCCGAGTAGAATATCTCTCAGTGCGATTCCACACCCCTGTTTTAAACCTCTTCTATTATGTTTGATAATTTGTGTTAACCATCTAATCATTATCTACCACCATAAAACATTTTATTGCTCCTCCGGATCAT
>NC_090746.1:42664757-42677257 GCF_036898095.1 Palaemon carinicauda | reverse complement strand
CAGGTATCTCCCACTGTGATGATCATTTACTGCACCACTAACACACACATACACACACACACACACACAGAGAGAGAGAGAGAGAGAGAGAGAGAGAGAGAGAGAGAGAGAGAGAGAGAGAGAGAGAGAGGAGAGAGAGAGAGAGAGAGAAGATGGATGCATAACTAAATGGAGGTGGAGGGCAGTTGAGGTAAGAAAGAAGAGGGAAGGGACAAAGAAGGGGGATCATGGTGGAGGAAGAGAATAGGCGGAGTTTTTTTTATACTGTTATTCTTTACAATTAGTGAATCATGATACTCTTGAGAATTACTGTTTTGGTTACAATACACGCTAACAAAATACATATATATATATATATATATATATATATATATATATATATATATATATACATACATATATACATACATATATACATATATATATATATATATATATATATATATACATATGCATATATATAATTATGTGTATATATATATATATATATATATATATATATATATATATATATATATATATATATATAGATATGTATATATATATGTATATATATACATATATATATATATATATATATATATATATATATATATATATATATATTTATATATATATACATATATGTGTATATATATATATATATATATATATATATATATATTTATATATATATATATATATATATATATATATATATATGTATATATATATATATATATATATATATGTATATATATATATATATATATATATATATATATATATATTTATATATATGTATGTATATATATATATATATATATATATATATATATATATATATATATATATATATATATATATATATATTTGTGTGTTGTGTGTGTGTATTAAGAACCTTTTAGTTTAACCCTTTTTACCCCCAAGGTAAGGATAACTTTTGAGCACATTTTGCTATATCTTTTTAAAATAAGGAGAGAGGCTCATCAAGAAAAGGTTTCTCGTCATATTATTTCGTGTAAAGATTGAGGGAATGGATTGAACCTGGAAAAATGATGGAAAAAATATATTTCTTTTTTTTCAGTTTTGAGGGTTTATTATTTAAAATGATACATTTTACCAACAATCATAAATTCCTATGAAGTACTGTTCATGTTATATTGGCTGACAAAACTAAACTAGAGTAAAATATATAATATGTAGATGTAGTTTATTTAACGTGAATATTAGTCAGAAATGGGTTCTCAAATTCATGATGATTAGATATGGAGCTATACCACTTTGCTATATTGATAAGCTCAAAAAAGTGATAACAGGGTTCTGAGGTATTGGAAACATCAAACAGATTTGCTGCTTTAAAAATATTATGTTTTTTTTTTAAGAATGATTATATAATTTTTGTATTATACTGGAAACAGAAATTTCTAAATTTGTATATTCAAGTCATTTTGGCAAAGTTTATCTATAAGCTGAGTTTAAAATACATCATAATATTATGAACATTATTATTTTTTTCCATTCAATTTATGAATTTATATTTGAACCCGGAAGCTTTTCGTAAACAACCAATCATTATCCAACTGGACTTTTATGCAGTAAATCCGGATATAATTAAGCAACGGTATACAAACGTATCTCATTAGACCATTAGTATTGGTATTCAGTGGAACGTTTAGTGGATTATTTTGATTTTTATGTTTTCAACTCACCCGTAAAGGAGCTGGGGATGGGGAGTCGTGGGTAGTGTAGTTCAATGAAAGGAAAATGGTAAAGATTCTGTGAATACTAAGCAAGCACGAAATTGAAAACGCGCAGTAATTGACGAGATAAATAATCCAATCAATATTTTCTATATATTATGTAGATAGTTTTTCCCATATCTATTCTTAATCATATCAATGTGGCGATTGTTTCAACATAATGTAAAGCGAATATGATAGTAATCTCACGATTATAGTGGTAGACTGGACAAATGAATATGGATGAGGTTGTATTTCTTCATTTCAAGTACAAACATCATTTTGATAAATGCATCGATAGGTTATAGAAGTAAACTTTTATTATTGTGATCAAGACTGAGACTACAATTATGATTAATAATGCGAACGCGAAATCTCTCTCTCTCTCTCTCACTCTCTCTCTCTCTCCTCTCTCTCTCTCTCCTCTCTCTCTCTCTCTCTGTGCAGTTTGTAAATTACTAAAAGCAAATTTAATGGCTCTCATTATAGCAGAATAATCCAGAGAAATTTCGGCTGTGTATTAAATGTGGCTCCATAACGACCCCGGCATTGCACTTCAGAAAGTCATGTTTGGTTAAGACGTAACTTTATTCGGTACTAATTTCATGATTATTTTATTTCTAACTAAAATTCAGTTTTCTATATAAAAATAGCCGATCAAATCTAAATATATCTTTCAATGTGTATTTTGCACAGAATCCTTCACGGTAAGAGGTAATGTAAAGAAAAAAAAGAAAAAAAAAAAAAGCATGCTTTTCACCCATTTTGAAATAGATATTTTATCACGTGGTGTGTGGCTGTGTATCTGAGTGTGTGTATGAGAGAGAGAGAGAGAGAGGGAGAGAGAGAGAGAGAGGGAGAGAGGAGAGAGAGAGGAGAGAGGAGAGAGAGAGAGAGAGGAGAGAGAATATATAAGTCATTTTGAAGTTTACTTTCTTCTTGGTCGGTATTCCAAGTTAGCAACAAATAAAACATGATATCTATTTAAAGTAATTTTTTTTTTTAGTATTTTCTATATCATTCATGTTGAAATAGAAACTACATGTATATTAAAAAAGTAGAAATTTTATATATTATCAAAGACAACCTCTTTTATTAATCCCTCAGAAAAGTACTAATAATTTCAAAAAGCATTATGAGGTTATTAGAATAATGAAAACTATTTAGTGCTGTTATGGAATTTCTTCATCAAAATAAAGAGTAAAATAATCAGTTTTATATAGTCATAAGGTGCAGTATATTTCAAATACTCCTCACATGACTTCCATCCACAAAGTATCAAAAACCATGTGAAAATGGTGACTGATAAGATATTTAATTCTCAGAATTGACAGGGATAGCTATCTTTCCAAACTGCATTTTAACTTTAGTAATTTTTTTTAGGCTTTTTGAATTAGACTATTAATTTAACCAAGGTTGGTAATTAAAGATTGGTTAGATTGAGTTATAATTCCGCAAAATTTCAAACAGTATCAAGATAAAGAATATAATTTAAGTAATTTTGACATTTGAATATCAAATTAAAGTTGAGCGTGAGTTATCCGGATAGCCAATTTTTTTCAATTAGGTAATAAAAATCTAGATTACTCGTAATCTTATAGCTGCAAGAGTTTCATGCCCAAATTACCACTTGTCATATATCATTCGGGAAATGAATCATCTGCTTCATTTCTCGTCGCTTCAAACTATTGGACATCTTCGTTAGTCCTCCAAATATATTTTACTACAAATTATTTGAAAAGGACGTAAAATGTCAAACGAGAAGATTGGATCATGATTTTTATTCTAACATATAATTTAGCTGTAATTATACATAATTGCAATCTGACACCATATACTCAACACACACTCTCTCTCTCTCTCTCTCTCTCTCCTCTCTCTCTCTCTCTCTCTCTCTCTCTCCTCTCTCTCTCTATCTTTTATTTCCCCGTCTTCTACTCATACTTTCCTCCCCTTACTCTATCAGTCTCGTCTCCTTGTATTTCTACTTATGGTCTCCTTTCTATTTTTCTTTCTTAAGATTCAATATCTTTTCTTGATGAGTTTCGTTCAGTTTATTTATTTGCAGTAGTGGAATTTAGTATATGTCTGCGATGTAATTAAGTGAACTACCATCCCTCTCCTTTCCCCTCCCCATCACTCCATGTATACGGCTTCCTGGTTAGCTACGGGCAGCAGGCAATATTAGTCTCATTCCCCCATTGTTCAGGAAAGTGGGTCATCGCAGCCATGTTCAACATGGTAGATTGTAACCACGGTTATAAAACCGCATTTGTATTGCAACTTTTACAGTTTCGATCGATAGAAAGCAGCCAAGAAATTACGCATTACTTTGAACAGTTACGAAACTTGCATTTATTTTCTATTTTCGCTAATGCAAGAATCAATGCTCTCCAGAACTTTACTAGAAGTTTAACAAATTATCTGGTTATGTGGTCATGAGCTCATCCGGCTTCGCCTTGCCCATCCTGAGCTAAACACCATCGAACGAGTTTGGGGATATCTAAACAAGGCCGTCTCGAAGCCTGGGTCTGAAGCGATATGTTCTACAAGCGTAGCTCCAGGAAGCAAAGCTGTTCGCAACGAAGTAGGTGTGGGTAGGAGACGTGGTTACTGTGAGAAGGTCTAGAACATTCGAGGAACAGAACTCGTCATCGGACAATATACATGAAGGTGTGGAATCCGTTATCATCACCAGGGGAAAGCAGTGTTCATCCATGGTAATAAGGAATGAAATAAAATGCATGCCCAGTTATTGACATAATTTCCCACCAAACATACATTTGCTATGGAATCCTTTTTTTCAGGTGTCTGGTATTTATTATTTGCTATATATTTGAGAGAGAGAGGAGAGAGAGAGAGGAGAGGAGAGAGAGAAGAGAGAGGAGAGAGAGAGAGAGAGGAGAGAGAGAGAGAGATTACTACAACGTTAAAAATAAGTATATCGTTGATTATAATCTAAGGAAATATAATATATATTGAAAACTTAGAAAGTACACAAAACGAAAGAGAGGTATGCAGGTGGAATGAATGAAAACAAGCGAAGTAAGGTTTAAACAAGAAGGAAAGGTTGATGAGTAATAAGAGAGTTAAGTACCTCAATACTGCTTATTCGAATGAGCCCGTAGGTCTTGACTAAATAGGTTTGGGCATGTCCTGATATTCAGGATTGAAGTGCCTTTAAAATCTGCGTTTGGACATGAAATTTGTTATAAAAAATAAGGGGAGGGAATTGAAAAATCTGTTTCAAAGTACCATGACAGTTAATTAATTGGTTTAAAAGATATTAGCAAAAAACTTTGTGTCCAGGAAGCTTAAATGCATAGTACTTCTTGTTATTTGGAACCATTTTCGAACATTATTCATAGGTTGAAAAGGAGCTACCCCAATGTGATAAATTTAAAGCTATATTTTCAAATAAACTTTGCAAAATACAAGAAAATACAAATTCTGAATAGGAGATAGAGCAAATGGTCCAAGATTTTCTTCTGCTTCTGTATAATATATAGGGACGGTTACAAAAAAAAGATGGGTACTGAATCTAATATACAGTGGGGAATGGCATTCTTTAAAGTAACGATACTTATATTATTAGCACCACTATGAACATTATCTATACAGAATGATGTCAGGATATTTTTTATTCAATTAAATTTAGTCACATTCAATACATGTAGTAACATAACAAAAATTTGCCAGTTTGGATGGCTATGTAGTTTTCATGACCCTAAAAAGATTATATACTGAAAATAGCAGCTAGAGCTTTCGATAAATTAAAACTCCACGTTACATCATTTTTGACTAACATCAAATATAGAAACAGCAATGGCAATCAACATCTGGCATAATGAATACGTTAACTTGGTCGTTCATGCATTGATTTTAGCTGTGAAATTATTGTCAACATGACAGTTAGTATTGGAACACCTTTGCAGTTAAAATGAAACTGTTCATACGAATAAATGATACGATTGCTTTATAAAACGTCATTTGGAAGCAATTGGAAGGAAAACAATCATAGGAAATAGCAAACAAGAAAAACACAATTAAAGATATCTACGCCTAGCAGCCAGTGCTGGGAGTTGATTGGTATAATAATTCTCTTCCGGAATTACTATATTAAAATTTGCCGTATTTCATAGGATCCTTCTCTTTATGACAACCCCTTGATTAGAATGATAGTTCATGTTCGTAATAATATCAATACCCTTCCCCGGAAAAGACAAAATAATAAATCTCCTCTCTCACACAGATATTAACACATGAAGGCTTTTTTTCTCTCTCTTCGAGCATTGTCCTGCTTTTTTCTGGAATCTCATTTCAATTGTCCTTTAAACCTGATATGATCTACGCGATATCCCTTGAGTACGCTACTAATTTTTGCTGACTAGGGCTCTGATCTTCGACCTTTAAGTAGCTTTCGGTTACTACTGTATATTGTAATTTCTTTAGTTTTAGCCTCATCTCTGTCCAGATATAGATCATTGAGCATTATTTCAGGATTACCATACCAAAAAATTAATACAGTAGGCATTTTCTAAATAATATAGAAACGAAATTCTGTTTATAGATGCATAAAGTTTACGGACGTGGATTTTGAATTGCTACTTGACATTTTTTCTGATATATTTTGCAGAATACTAACACGAACCTGCATATACCTCCAACCGAAGTATTCCTATTAGATATGCCATTCACGATGTAATGGAAATTTCACCATAAAGGAAATTGCACAAAATTGTAGGCCTCTCGTCTGCTGCATACAAGGCTGCCAATACTTAATGTGTTCATGCTGTCCCTCCTGACATTTAATATTTCGCTGTGTACTTGCGTGTGTTTGTGTGTATGGATATGTGTATGCATTCATATATGTGTATTTAATATAAACATGGAAAAATTAGCAGCATACATAATCGTTACCGAGTGCTCTGAATAGCGAAATCTTGACTATTTCTATTGGCTTTGCGTTGGTTGGCGAGAGCAACGAGTAGGGGGTACTTTCTAGAGCTCCTAGATTTGCTTAGTATTCTCGATAATTTTTCTTTTGCAACAGAAAATAAATACATTCTATATCTAATATAGAAAAATTTAATAGAAAGAATAATATAGAATTTTAGTCACTATGTATTCTTACGAAGCAGGTCTAGCATGAGAGTAGATTGTTTGATTCACATATTTCATTTGTGTATTTAAGTGATGTAGAGGTGGGTTCCACACTTTCAGGATTAAGTAAATATCTGTAAACTACATAAGACTGTCGTCATTCATTTAGTTATATTCTCATTCAGTTCTGTATATGTAAATTTATGTTATTTTAAAGAATTAATTTTTTATTTCACGTACCTTTCTTTCAAAATCTTATGTATTTTTGTTAAAAGGTATGGCATGACACACACGAGATATAAAATGTGAGTGATTACATATTGTTTCCACGTGGTTGGAAGAGCTATGGAGGTTCTTAACTTAACTTTTTTTTTTTTTCTTATAAGAGGAGGTGGGCGGAGCTAGCTGAGAGGGTTGCCGTCGTCAGACGACGATAGAACCATGCTTCAAACTGCTAACCGGGCAACATCAATTGCGCAAGAACACAGACCCCCACGCTTCGAGAACGCTTTGCTGGAAGGTTCCAGAGTGACTTGGGATGACATATAAAGGGCCTATCAGTCCTCAGGAGAGAGAGATCCAGCCTGACATTCCGACAGAGTCATACATCCAACAGTCCACTCACCAGCATCTATCCAGCTACGAAGTGTATCCTCTCAAACGTGTATAGTGTTGTTCAAACATTGGTGATATTTTTGTGGTGTAATTTGAAAAAAGTGAAGTATATTTGTAAGTAGAGTTTACTGTATATTGTAGAATTACTTTTTTGCGACTGGTCCTGTGTGATTCGGTTAAACAGTAAAGTGCCCTTATTTTTGCTTAACCGTTATCTAAGCTTGTGTGAGCCCAAAGGTCGAAAGAGTAACAGTGAGTTATATGTAAAGGTATAATTATTGTTTATATTCTATATTGTTGAAGTATCACTTTTCCATTATTTGTCAAAATTGAATGCTTTCATATATAATTTTCAAGAGAAACAAGTTATTATATTATTGTCAAAGTGTCATCTTCTCTTAAGTCTAAGGTCTAGCTCAGATATAAATTTCGATTGATTTGTTTTTAATATTAATGATGATTTTTTTTAATAAATATATAAATATATATATGTATATATATATATATATATATATATACTTGTGAAGTGTGTATTATTTCGATCAACTATAATTATTTCAGTGCCTTGCTTGTATCCCAGACTAAGAACCGAAGTAAGAGATTGGTTTTAGAATAGTTCCCGTTAAAAGTAAAGTATTTACCCAGTATTTTATCAGTGTAAAGTAAAGAGACATTTAGAAATTCAACTTTCATATATGTTAACGTATGGTAGTTGCATATTACTCCCAGAGCTCAGAGGTAATCTCGTGTGTATCAGACTTACGTAATATAACGCAGTAGAGTTTGGAGCTCTGTAGTTTACGTAATTCGCTAGTCGTATTAATATATATATATATATATATATATATATATATTTATACTGTATATATATACACTATATATATATATATATATATATATGTATGTATATCTATATGTGTATATATATAAATATAAATATATATTTATCTATTTATTTATATTGTTTGTAAGGTATATTTATCTACAAGAATATGGAAGTAACACAACAATATCCATAATCAATAATGGAATAAATTGATTTTGTATAACACATTTAAATCATTTTTCAATTACTGAATAACGAGCATGTTAATAAGAAAATCTACAAGTCTTTGAAAATCATTCATTCTTATAAAATTATGTAATACCTATTGATACTACCAATAATTGATAATGAGAGATCTCAGAGATATGGAAGGAATTATGGTTGTAGGAGTCACTATTAATAATATCAGATATGCTGACGATACGGGTATTGTTGTAGACTCCCAGGTTATACTTCAAGATTTAATCCTTACTTTAAACCAATCAAGCAGTGAAAGAGGTTTGACAACAAATATTAAGAATGTATTAGTTATGGTTATCACCAAAATTGAATCAAAACCACCCACCCAACCAAGAGCAGATATAAAAATCAATGCTGAAATCAATCAAACCGGTAGTTCTAACTATCTAGGATGGCATTATCACGAGTAATAGAAAAAGGCGAAAAAGAGACCAAGAGGAGAATAGCCGGGGCAAAAGATGCATTTGGCAAATAAAGAAAATGGTCAACAACTAAAAAGTATCTATGAATCTAAGAAGGGAGTTTGAGAAATATTTTGTTTGGTCTGTACTGTTGCATGGTTGTGAAATCATGATCTTGATGAAATCAGACGAGGAGAGGTTACAGGCGGCAGAAATGGGGTTTTGTAGACGAATTCTGAAAATATCATGGACTGAGAGAAAAACTAATTAGCAGGTATTGGAGAGGATGGGACTCGGGAGAGAGCTTTTAGCTTCAGTAAGAGGTAGCCAAATGCGGTTCGTGGATCACATATTGAGAAGACAAGAATTGGAACATCTCTTTCTCTCACTAATAAAATCGATGAAAGGAGGCAGAACAAAAAATATTTAGACAAAAATATATGGATCAATTGGTGAGAATGGCTGATGGAAGTACATCTGCAGCTCAGTTGTTGCAGAGAGCCTGTGTAATTGTCTAACCCCCCCCCCCCCCCCCCCCCCCCCACGGCCCTGTCTGAAATTTCTCCCAGGGGAATTATAGCCTAGAATATATATCACCCCGGGGAAATTTTGTCCCAGAAAATTATTCCCCCATCTGGGCCAAGATTCCCCTGACCCCACTACTGTTATAGGCGTATGGCTATGCGACGTGTAGCAACCACAGTTTCGTGGTGACTTTTATGGTACACCTAATGAAAGGAACGCATCATTGAAACATCATCTTATTTTCCCTCACACTCCAATCCGTCTTAAGTGCGATTCTGAATGATCTCTTATTGAAGACCAACGGCTTTTTTTTTCTTTTTTATCGTAACTCAACAGTGAATATTGTTGAGAAAAAAATAGAAATAGGTGTCAATGGTAAGGTAAGGAATTATTTGTTGTTTACTTTTACAGTTTGTGACCCGGGTAAGGGGATCGGTGGGCTTGCCCTCAGCTAGGTCTATTTCCTGGGTCGGTTTGTGATATGGGAAGGGGTGTTGGGGCTTGCCTCCCGACTAATTTTGTGACCTGGGCAGGTTTGTGACCTCTGAGGGGGGGTTACGGGGTCTTGCCCCACAGCAAAGTCTGTGAACTTGGTAGTTTTGTGACCTGGGAATGGGGGTCCGGGGGCTTGCTAGGTCTGTGACCTGGGAACTACTAGTACTTGGTTAAGTTAAGTGGGTGTGTTAGGTTCTGTGGCCTCTTGTGATTCTAAAAAGTGTTAGATAATCAGGGTTTTTTTTTTTCTCTTTTCGTCCACCCAAAGTCCCATGTTCCAATATGACTCCGTTGAAAGGGGGTGTTGAATAAAAGGAAAACTGTTCATTTGCGGAGGAAATAAAGGTCAAAACTTCGTTGTAAGGGTGGGAGGAGAAATAGCCTTTAGGGGGAAAAATCAGAAACTCATCCCGGGGAAATAACAGCATTGGCTGGTTTTCTCGGGGGAGAATCAATTCTGGCTTAATTTTCCTTTGAGGAATTTCTGTCGGGAGGGGAAAATTTCCTGCTACACCAGAAATATAGGGGAATAGAGAGTCAAGATTGCCGACGTCCTTGGGGATAGGGCATAATGATGATATATACTGTATACACACATACACACACACATACATACACACACACACACACACACACATATATATATATATATGTATATATATATATATATATATAGATGTATATATACGGGGGTATATATATGTATATATATAGAGATATATATATATATATATATATATTTATATATATATACATATATTATATATATATATATATTTATATATATATACATATATAATATATATATATATGTATGTGTGAGAGAGAGAGAGAGAGAGAGAGAGAGAGAGAGAGAGAGTTTTTTCATAATATTGATTCTGTGTAATTCTGTAATAATCTAACCAAAGTGTTTATTAGTATGATTATTCCAAAACTTATAAAATAGATATAGATTATCATGACGTTTCGATAACTAATTGGATGCTTCCAGTTAATAGAAAGGAAGGAGAATGCTTTGATTAAAAGGTTAATGAAAGAGAAATATTCAGGTAAAAGGAAGTAGAATATGATAGAATAGGCTTAATGGAGTAGAATTGTGTGCCAAGAAAATATATTCCAGTGAGTGGAAGAAATTTATTAGCATTTTTATAGGATATATTTGACACAAATAAAATAATTAAGGAAAATATGAGGAAGAAGCACTTTCAGTCTGATATCATTCAGTGATAAAGAACCGAAGAGAAACGTTGATAGCGTAAGACCCAGTTAATGGCAAGAGTAGTATTTGAATTAAGTAGGAATATATCTAGTGTGTGTAGGTGTTTCGAACGATGCTGTTACCCGGGAAGAATGTTGAGACACATTTCTAAGGATGTATCTGAGAAAAATTATCTGTGTACATTATCCCACAAGCACGTGTGTGCAGGTTTGTTTATAAAGATTTTTCTAGCAAATAGACAGGATGGCGGTTGAGAGAGAGAGAGAGAGAGAGAGAGAGAGAGAGAGAGAGAGAGAAAGAGAGAGAGAGAGAAACTCTTTTAGTGTAATGTAAATGGAAATATAAAACTTCGATGACGATAACCCGGCTTGTAAACAACAACAAAAATGAAGTCGAAGTACAAAGTTATTCAGATAATAAAAAAAATCAATGAAAAGTCCTTTGCAAACGTTTTAATTATGTAAGGAGCGGAAGCATATCTTTTTCCCCTAATAAACTGCCTGATTAACGTAAATCTAATCTCCTTTACATTGTGTCAAGATATTCAAGAAATGTAAATTAACAACTGGGGGATTACATAAGTATATCCCCTAATTGGGAACAGTTATGAGATGCAGATCTGATTCTATAAATAAAAATGTAATTACAGGTGCTGTAATGCAAATGTTGGTATTTGAATTCTCAAAATATAAAAATTTATATTCCAAAATTTATCGAAGGAACTTTTTTTCAGTTTCATGTTTAATATCCATCAGTTATCAATCAAGATAATTTAACTAGTTATCATTTGGAATAAATATGTTTCTTTACCTTAATAAAAGAAAATAAAAAGATTCATGTATAGTCTATAAATAAAGCGTCACTATCCTTACTGTATGAATTCGAAAATACTTAATCATTGAATCCTTATATAAGTCTTTACATTTAGTGTCTCTCTCTCTCTCTCTCTCTCTCTCTCTCTCTCTCTCTCTCTGAGATCCTTAAAAATTTGACAAGCTGGATATCATAAAGATTTGAGCAACTCCAAAAATGTCGCAAGGGAAGTTCGTGTAGTTATATAATTTGATTATTACATAACTATGTTGAGAAGAGCAAACACGCAGTGATAGAGGAATCTTCAGTCAGTTTTGGGTGCAATAACTAGTCTGGAAGATGACTTTCTCCGGTAAATCCTCTTCTAAAGGGAGAAGAGCCCTAGTCGAATAGGTCTCATAAGAATATATATATATATATATATATATATATAATATATATATAGTATATATATATATATTCCGACAATAACAGTTTTCAAACATTGTTTGATAAACCTCTATCCAGATAATTTTTACAACAGTTGAAGAGGTTCATTACCA
>NC_090746.1:42642257-42649757 GCF_036898095.1 Palaemon carinicauda | reverse complement strand
ATGAATGCTTTTCCGTTTAATTAAACTCTAAATGAGTAGCGAGATATAAAAGAGCTTGAAGAGGCGTCATATTGCTTCATAAAGATATATATACGACCTCATAAATTCTGCCATCAGGAGCAGCCATGAATATTTTTGAAGCAAATTTCCGAGCGATAACAGTAATAGGAAGAGCATCTGTTGTTCATCTAAGGTTTGTCTCATATATACTGATCAAAATCCTTTTAAACCGTGATAAAAAGATTACTTTGCCAAAAAGGGTATCTATACAATAAAATGTTTGTGGCTTATAATTTTACCAAATTGTATCTTTGATTGCGCTATTAGGTCTATGGATAAGCTTACTACTTCCTTTATCAATTTCTTATCGTCTGACTGTTTCCAGCTTGGTTTACCCTAACATGTATATTCAGTCAACCGTAATCATATTATATTTTTGTAGCCTTAGATGACAGCAGCCCCCCCCCCACCAAAAAAATAAAAAATATAACTATGGTTTTAATTATATGGAAAAATAAATTATTTGTTTATGTCTGTTGACATCATGCTAACTGAATAAGGCATTTTTATATAATTAATCATTTAGTGAATGATTCAACGTTTATCAAAATAATATTAAAATCTTCATATATAATAATATTAGGTCCTTTTTTTCTGAACAATATAAAACAACTGGCATAATACAAATTACTAATTAACGATTACTTTCAATAGATGTAAACAGCCCACTTAATTATAAAAAAGATCAAAGGATTTGTTTTTGTAGAGCTGAAAACTTTTTCGTAAACAAATGGTTAGTTAAAGTTTACTAATATATAGAAATTATTTCACATAATAAAACGAATGTTGAAAAAAATAACTTATGCTAAATGGATCTGGGTAACATTCAAATTGTGTATAATATAACCACTTTAGATTATAAATTTTATCATTCTAGTTCATAACGATCTAGAAATATGTTAGGCAGGTATATTATAATCTTCCCTATCATACTGTAAAATTATCTTCAGATCAAGAGTGTTGTATATAACCTAAAACTACTTGACCGCAACACAGTAACGTAGCAGGAAATTCTTTTCCCAAAGTTTTATTAAAAAGATTGATATCCTGAGGGAAATATATTTTCTTCCATTGGAAGGTTATTTTTCCAGGAAGATTCAAGTTTTAGACGTCCTCTTGCATATGACGTAGAATGTACGAGGCATTGTGAAGATAGATGAACGTGCATTGGTATTCAGATGGTATGCAAATGCTTTGAATAGTCGCATCAACCTGTGAATAGGCTAATTAGGGTTCGAGGCCCTGATTTATAAAGGCTAATGTGACTTTTTTACTGCTCTGGGCATTTTTTTTTTCAAGATCTTTGAAAAAAATAATGCTGATTTATATTTTTTCAAATATACTTATTTTATCTTCTTCTTTGCCAATTGAGAGAGCAATAGAGAAAAGTAGATGATATACACTGTATAACTTTTTATCGAAAAAAAAATCACTCTCAGAAAAAAAAAATTATATGATTGTCTGGACACATCCCGGTATGTTATAATTACAGGTATGATTACTTTATTTTTCATAGCACTGGAGATAATAGAAGCCAACGTTAAAAATGTGAAATACGCACACACACGCACAAACACACACACATACACACACACACACACACATATATATATATATATATATATATGTATATATATATATATATACATATATATATATATATATATCTGTATATATATATATATATATGTATATATATATACTGTATATATATATATATATATATATACAGTATATATATATGTATGTATATATATATATGTATATATATATATATATATATATATTTATTTAAATATATATATATATATATATATATATGGACTAGCCTCTAAAAATTATAAATAAACATACGTACTTAGGATGCGTATTAAGTGTTTTTCCCAGAAAATGAGATTGAAATTAAAAGAATCATAAGCATGGGATGCAGAGCATTTGATTATGAAAATAAATTCAATAAATATAAAATGTCACTTCCTATGAAAAAAAAAAAAAAAGTATTTAATGAGATGGTCCTGCAAGTATTACCCTATGCATAGGACACTTAGAGACTTTCTAAAGCTTCAGAATATAAGCTAGTTAGCACTAAAAAACTATGGAAAGAATAATGATGGGAATAATACTTGAAGAAAATAAAGAGCAACAACGATACGAGAGCATACTAAAATAGAGGATATTCTAACAGCGTGTAAGAAAAATAAATAAACTTGGACAGGACAAATAATAGGAATGAGAGATGCAAATCTTTCGTTAAGAAGTATCTTTTTTTATATGTGAGCAGACAGACAAATGAAAATCAATAGATATTGTATATAAATGATACACCTAACACACAGACGAAATTAATAATATTTAACAACACAACACAAGATGCCATCACCAGCATTATCAAGAGAGCAAAGAGAATAAACTGCGCGATCGATCCTTTGCCAATATCTGAAGTAATTGGAGAAAGAACCTTTTCTAGTCTAGCTGAAATAATAAGGAAAATAGCAAATGCAAGCATTAATGAGTGTAACTTTCCTAAATCTGAGAAAATGCCTATAGTCACACTAGTTCTGAAAAAAAAAATGTTCTGGACTACCAGTATTTAAGCTCATATAGAACTATTTCGAATCTAACCTTTTGTTTCAAAAGTGCTTGAATGCGCAATTCTTGAACAACTAGTCAGTCACCTAAAAGTAATAGCTTTGCTTGACAACCAATCTGCTCACAAAAAACTAATCTCTACGGAAATAGCCATCTGCTCTGTTGTAAATGATATGTTGGAAATGATGTATGAAAATAAATCCAATGTTTTGATATTACTCGATATCAGTGCTGCTGCTGATACAGTTGTGCACGAACTACTACTAAATGATGTACGGTGCATCGGCGTTGAAGATCAAGCTTTCGAATACCTAAAAGGCTACTTGGTTAGAAGAAAGTATTGTGTGCAAATTGGAAACTCTTATTCATCATATGAACCTTTACACAGAGGGGTACCCCGGGGGAGTGTACTTGGCCCAAACCTATTCTGCATCTATACTATTGGTCTATCGAAAATACTGCAAAGGCATGGTATGAAGTTCAAACTATTTGCGGATGACACACAATTTTACTACTCCCTAAATTTTATAGATGACACTACTGAAACTCTAAATCGAATCCTTGATAGTGTTAGAGAATAGATGGCAATTAAGCAACCAAAATTAAATAAGAACGAAACTGAGTTCATGATGGTGGGTAAAAAGAACTGCGGGAGAAGCTTTAGATATAATATGAACATAAGTAATGACTACGGGCTGATATCTAGTACATTTCGTGATCTAGGTGTATTTCTTGACTGTAACTTGCGTCTCAGTGCACAAATAAATAATGTAGTAAAAACTGCTGGTTATCATCTAAGAGATATTGCTTTTATAAAAAAAAAAAAAAAAAAAAAAAAATTACCTGGATGAAAGTTCTATAAAGAAACTTGTGATAAACTTTGTTATTACCAGGATTAAATACTGTAACTCCATCTATTATAATTTACCAAAAGTATAGCTTAAGAAATTACAAAACATATTAAACAGAAGAGCAAGACTGATGAAAGGTGTCCCAACCTGAGAAAAGATCACCCCTATACTAATTGATCTACAATGGCTGTGATTAAAGCGAGAATTTAATATGAAATATGTACAATAACCCACCCAGTTATCAGAACCAGTTGTCATTACTCAAGGGAATGGCTACATATTGCGCAGCCGAACAAATCGTGTCGACAGGAGAAAAGTTACAGATGGTTTCAAACTATTGGAACCTAGATTTATGTCCACTATCGGCTCCAGAGCCTTTGAATATGCGGCCCAAGACTATGCAATAAGTTTCCTTTCAAGAGGAAACTGAAGACTCTTATTCAATGGGTCGCATGACAGTGACGTGACGACTTAACAGTAAATGAGCAATACGTGATATGAAATGTTGAATACCGTGAACGAACAAGATATAACGACAGTGGAGGTCCTGTGAAGAGTGGTGTTCCCTGCTGTATGGGACCGGACCGTCAAAATAAAATAATTAAGTATTGTCAAAAATATATGAACCCTTTAAAAAAATTACTAATAATTAGTATCTTGTCAATGCTACTTTTAAAATTAAATTTCCTTCAAAATTATGTTAAATAATCACATTGATTAAATTACATATCACAAACACATATAAACCCTTTCTCTCTCATGTGAACCGAAAGTACAATTCCAGATCCCGTAGTGTTTTTCTTACCACTCAGCTACAATGGACACTTTTTATGAGCTTTGTCAACGGCATGTTCCCTCATCCATTAAGCTGGTTATTGCACTATAAGTTCGTTAATAGCAAAACTCCAGAGCAAAAGTATTTCGCTTGCGATTATATTACTATTACGCTAATGTATTATACAGTAGAGTTCTTAATATTCCTCGATGCTCAATCCCTCTATCCATTGTTATTGACATAGGATTTTATGTACTTGATATACAGAGATGATATGACTGGTTATAGTTGAGTTCGGACTCCCTAATATTATATATATATATATATATATATGTGTGTGTGTGTGTGTGAGTGTGTGTGTATGTGTATATACAAATATATATATATATATATATATATGTGTGTGTGTGTGTGTGTGCGTGTGTGTATATATATACAAATATATATATATATATATATATATGTATATATATATATATATATTTATATATATAATATATATATATATATATATATACATACATACATATATATATATATATATATACATATATATTCATATGTATATATATATATATATATATATAGATATATATATATTTATATATATATATATATATATAAATTGCTTGTAGAAATAAGATTCAATTCTTCGAAGACTTTCTTCTCCACGAGCACATTCTCACGAATTCAATAGGCAGGAAAAATGGAAATATAATTCTTTCTTTCACTGGCTCTGGATCTTTAGCTGCCACCAACCATGACTGAAGGAGCCTGACATGGTATTAAAAAGAAAACGTCACTTGAATAAACTTCATGTAATTTTTGTAAACATACTATTTGTATTTGCTTTTACATTTTGTATTTTCGAACATTTCACTCATATTCATTTAAATTTGCTTTTATCTTATTATATACAATAAGCATGATAATTATGAATCCTAATTGCCAGTAGAACTCATTACATTTGACTTGCTCGTGTTTGTCGTCAGATGTGAAAAATAATGGTATCATACTCTAGAATACAAGTTATAAATATATTCTTCACTTAAACAAATTAATTTCTGCTCAGGAATTTTTTAGTTAACTTTCTTTCTATGATTTTAAATAAGGTTTTTAAATAATGCAGAGAAATATGCTGAACCTCATATATTAATTTCTAAAATAATAAAAGAATCATATTAACAGCATCACATGAAAAGATAAATAAAAGTGAACAAGGGAAAATAAAACTATTTCTTATATGTTGGATGAACGGAATAAAGGAAATCAACAACCATCCAAGGGAAAAAATCGACCCCATTCCCCCGAAAGGTATTCAGGTAAAATATTGAGTTGAAGCCGAGCTGCAAAGAAGAAAGCTTGGTCTTTCTACAGCCTTCTCTCTTCATTTTATTTTGGTTTTTTTCAAGCAGGAGCGAATTTGAAGTGAATAACAGGTTTTCTCTTTTTAAAATTTTATATATTTCAGGTCATGCAACATAATAATAACTTAGTTGAGCGTTTTGTAGATGTATCTAAAGCACCGAAATCTATTCTTTTCAATTGACCTTTAATGAATGGAGTAGGATAGAAAATATGCATTGGTCTAACTACTAGATAAAAACTGTTACATCTCTACCTCGCTCGGAAGATGTTGACTTTACTATATACCATCATTATTTGATCAGTGGCCAATTTCAATCATATGACAGGAGGTTGAGTCGACTGGTAAAACTCTAGAAGTTACAAATATCCTAGAATTTTTTTTCCTGAGCATTCTTTCTTTTTCAAATATTGGAACTAAGTTCTTCCATAAGGGTAGTATTCCCATCCCTATAGTGGCCACCCAAATGAGGACATGACTTTTTCTGAGGGTCGTCGTTGGATCTGAGAATATTAAATCACAGGTTTTCATATTTTGGTTTTGAATAATATAGATTATTTACTTATGTAGGGCAACGTAGAAATTCTCCTGGACTTCTACTTTCAGTAAGGTGTGCTAATAAAGAGCCCACACCTAGTCATAGGCTATCCATAGTACGATTAACTCTCAAATATAATACTTGTACTCGACAGAAGAATAGTTAGTAAGGAGAGTGAAGGAGTGGGCATACATCGTAGCTGTTTTCATATTTGATATGATATCTCCTACACTCTCATTCTGTCTGTCACTGCCTTTGATGAAGGTTCAGACATACACGCCGTCTGGCACTACCTCCATCTTCCTGTATGCCTCTGCCTCCATGAGTCTCTCTCTCTCTCTCTCTCTCTCTCTCTCTCTCTCTTAGTGATGCTGACTGAAAAGCATTGTCGGTTTTCATGCATGCATACTAGGTTTGCTCTGTAGATGTGCAAGTACTTAAAAAAAAAAAATAATGCAAAATATAATTTTTCTTTTGCTTCCAGAAATCCTGTATACTCGTTCGTTTTTATGATATATTTTTTCAATTTCATGGATACACTTTTTAATAATACTCCTGCGTGCTCTAACAATAAATATAAAACCATACTTTAAAAACAACCCACGCAAAATGAAACACTTACAAGGTAGTCATCAAGAAAACTATTTGAGTTTTCATAACATGTTGTTACATTCATTTCAACGTGATCTCCGAATATTCCCGTGTTTTACATTTCATTCACCAAAATTATTTAATGAATAACAGAAATTTATGAGCAAAAATAAAAGAAAAATGTCATGGTTAGCAACTAAAGATTTTTTGTTTTTGTGACTGGATATGTGAGAAAGAGTTCATGTTTTATTAATAATTGTTTCCTATTCCGTTTCAACTTTATTGAAACTGAATATGCTAGAATATCTATATCTATCTATATAAACACACACACACACACTCACAAACACACACACATACACACACGCACATATATATATATATATATATATATATGCATTCTAGTAGCATTCTTGCATTGGCTATAGTGCAGGATCTACTATTGTGTTTTACTTTCTACATTCAGTGGATGACACTTTTGCTTTACGACAAATTAATGTACAGTTATGCACATATAAAATAATGTGCAAATATTTCTGTATTCCCATCATAATGCTTTATAAATTTCTTCCTAGGGTGAAATTATTCTTCGTACACACTGGTACATAATTTATCTGTAAAAGAAAATTACACTGGTAGTTGCTGAAGGGTATAAGGCTCTGCAGAAACGGGCCGTTTCTTGACTCATAAACTCTACAAGTGTGATATGAGCATTAGCCATTTTCCACGT
>NC_090746.1:42610665-42633165 GCF_036898095.1 Palaemon carinicauda | reverse complement strand
TGCATATCGAATAGGATGTTGAGGTTGTGGATTATGAATGCATAGCATGCAAAATTAAGGAATAGATGTGTATTACGAACTCCCTCTAGAAGGAAGCCATAACGGGTTCTTTTAACTTATTCACCAATCCAGTGACAAAAACTCAAATCAGTAGGAACGAGGAAAACCAGAAAGACACAAGGGCAAAAATTTCACAATATTTATTACAACAATAAGGTACTAACACTGATGGCCCACAAAAAGTAATAAATTGATTAAGTACAATATACCATCGATTAACTCAATGAGTCACCTAATGCTAAAACTAAACCCTACTCATAGTGAGGAAATCAAATCTTTAATGTTAAGGTACCCAAAAGCCTTTACCCACCACGCTAACCTATTACTAAACAGAAAGGAAAGAAGTGGAAGAACATACAAAAAGAAACAATAATCCTACCTATATCACACTCTAAACCTTAATATTAAAGTACATAATCTTACAACATTCATATTAAACCTTCATCAGCTTTGACAATAGTTAAAGGCACAAATATACTGGTCCTATGACACAGACCGGTACTGATATAGACGAGTCCATCTGCTGCTCAAAAATATGGTCACAAGTAGTCATTCTCATCAGTAGAACAGCCCTTCACAACCGTTGGTGGATATGCACTTTCAGTCTATGGCTCGACAAAATATAGGGGATGTTCCTCTTACCCGAGAGAAGCCTCCCTACTTGCTCCAACAAGACCACTCTGGTGCTGATACAGTAGATATATCCATCAAAGATGAAAAAGGCTCTCAAGCCCTGCTCTACACAAAACTGCCAATGTCCAGGTTAAGCAGTAGATCACTTTAATCACAGTTAAAAGTCTTGTTCTCACACGTAGTTTCACAGGTAAACTGCCTTCCACATTAAGAAGCAGCTCAATGACAAATTGTATATTTCATCCAAGGCAGATCAGCAGCTCCAGAGTCTTCAACGGCCTTGAACTCGACTCTCGAGAATACTTTAGGAGAGTCACAAGTCACCTCTCCTTACAACACTCCCAGTCACCACAAAGAAAAATAAATGAGTTAAAAATTTGCCAAGGAAGTAAAAATACTGAGGAAGGCCGCACTTCAAAATGCACTCAATAGATGGCGCCACAAAACTTGAGCTTTTTCAACCAAAGCAAATTAAACATTACATTTAAACCAAAGCAAATTAAACACTACATTTAACCAAAATATATGTACTAATGTAAAACCAACAGCAAAATACTTAATTTAGCTTTACAAAATTGTAAACAAAATAAAAATGAAAGCCATCAGTGCAAAAAGGCAAAACAAAAAAATTTTACTTTAAAATTACGTTACTACCTGACACCTTCCTCCTTCAACGAATAAAAAAATTAATTTGACTAAACAGGAAAATTATTTTTTTTTTTATTTTTAACCTTAATACGAAAATAAGAAAGTAAACATGACCAACCAAAACACTTACACTAAGACTACTTAACCTAACTGGACACCCCCACCAAAAAAAAACAAAAAAAACAGGGAACTCCGGGATTGCACAAAAAAAAAAAAAAAAACAACCTTAGAATACATTAATAGCCTATACATCATCTGAAAAGAAAATAAAAAAAAAAATCAGGAACGGCACAGCAGCCCACACTTCACATCCTAGAAAGTGCATCGGGGATCTTGTTGTCCACTCCTTTTATATGCTGAAAGACCAGGTTATATTCCTGAAGGAGAAGTGCCCATCGCAGAATTCTTTGATTCGCTCCCTTCATCTTATTTATAAATACCAACGGGTTATGGTCCGTCAACACTTCAACCTGGAGAGAACTAGATAAGTAAATAGAAAAATGGGTTACGCTCTTCACCAGAGCCAAAGCTTCCTTCTCTATGGTAGAATACCTTCTTTCAGCCGGGAGTAACTTTTTACTGAAAAAAAATACAGGGTGCATTTCCCCCTCATCATCTCTCTGAAACAGAACTCTTCCAACACCCACGTCACTGGCATCCACCGTCAAAATAAAAGGTTTATTAAAAATGGGAGAGCTAAGAATTGGTTCTGAGACTAATACCGATTTCAAATTAGAAAATGCTTTTTCACATTCTGTACTCCACAAAAACTTAGTGTTCTTTTTCAATAGATTAGTTAAAGGCTGGGCGATGTCAGCAAAATTCTTCAGGAACCTCCTGTAATACCCTAACATGCCAAGAACTTTGCGGACATCACGGACATTACGCGGCTGAGGAAGGTTGGCTATAACCTCAATATTAGCATGTTTAGGAGCAACCTTCCCCAAACCAACCTCATGCCCCAGATACGTCATACAGCCTTACCAAACTCACACTTATCGATGTTTACAACCAAACCAGCCTTTCGTAAAACCTGAAAGAGTTTTCTTAACCTTTCAACATGGGTTTTCTAGTCCTGACTATATACCACCAAGTCGTCAATATATATTTCGGTACCCTCCAGCCCGCATATCACTCTATTCATAAGGCGCTGGAACGTACAGGCTGCATTTTTCAAACCAAAAGGCATCACCTTACACTCATAAAACTAATTTCGTTACAAATTTGGCATTACCTATTCGGTCTATTAAATCGTCAATCCGGGGAAGAGGGAAACTGTCACTCTTTGTTACCTGATTAACCCTACGGTAGTCAACACACATTCTATAATTACCATCAGGTTTCTTTACCAGAACAATAGGAGAACTCCAAGGACTTGAACTGGGTTGAATAAGATTGTGGTCCAGCATATACTGTACCTCCTTCTCGACTACTTTGGCTTTTTCTGGGTTCAGGCAGTAAGGAGCCTGCTTTACTGGAACAGCATCACCAACCTCAACATCATGTTCAAGCCATGAAGTAAGCCCTGGAGCCTCTCTAAACACTTTTGGAAAAGCCGTTATCAAACATAACAAATCTTTCTTCTGGACTTCATCCAGATGTTCCAACAAAACATTTGCCTTATTAAAAATCTCAAACTTAGTTCTTAAATTCTCTACAGGTACATGGTCATCAACGTTATCATAAAATACAGTAGCTAGAGGACATGGCATTTCATAAACAATATTTAATGGACTTAAGATTTCTACCTTCATATTTCTTTAACTTATTAATGTGAAAAATTCTACTCTTCCTAGTAGAACCTGGAGAATCTAATTCGTAGTTAAAGTCAGACACCTTTCTTATTACCTTCCATGGACCTTTAAATCTGGGTTTCAGAAAACTATCAGGGTCCATATCTAAAACCAGAACCAGATCTCCAGATTCGAAAGAACGACTAACTGCCTTACGATCATGGAATGCTTTCTTACTAGCCTGGGAAGCTTCCAGATTACCATTGGCAAACTTCCAGGCAACACTCAATTTATTTTTCAAATTAGATAAAAATATATTAAGATTTTGATTTTGTTTTCGTCTCCCAATCAACACTTCAAATAACACTTCTAAAAGACCCCGAACCTCATGACCATACACCAATCTGAAAGGAGAAACACCAGTCGATTCATTTGGGTGAGTTCTTATTGCAAATAACGCATAAGGTAGTTCCTTATCCCAACTACTCTCCCTTTCATAACAGTACTTGCCAATTATACTTTTTAAGGTTTGGTGGAACCTTTCCACAACCCCTTGACTTTCAGGATGGTATGGGACACTGGTGGTGTGCTGAATGGCCAGTTCAGCACACCTGTCCTTAAAGTACTTGGAAGTAAAGTTAGTACCACAATCTGATTGAATGGTACAAGGTAACCCATAACGACAAAAATATTCTACTAACTTTTCCCAGACAGCTTTTGACGTTACTTTCCTAAGAGGGAAAGCCTCTGGGAACCGAGAAGCCCTATCCATCACAGTTAATAAGTACATATATCCCGATTGAGTTCTAGGTAAAGGACCAACAACATCAATGACAATCTCAGAAAATGGTTCACCAATTACAGGGATGGGTTTTAATGGAGCTTTTCGCAATACCTGATTAGGTTTACCCATGACCTGGCGCGTTACACAAGTTCGCAAGAACTGCTTAATACACCTTTTCATATTAGGCCACCAAAAAAGCTTGGTTGATCTCTTAAAAGTTTTTGTTACCCCAAAGTGTCCCGAGAAAGGATCCTCATGAGCTAACTGCAGCAATTCGTCTCTGAATTGTTTAGGTACCAAAATCTGCTTATGATACTCTGAGGATTCCATAAGAGCAGAACGGCTTAATCTACACAATAATCCTCTCTCCGATACAAAACATGGCTTAGAAATATCATCCCCCTCAGTTATTTCCACATCAAATTCATCATGCTGAGCTTTTATAAAATCAGCCCTATTCCATGCTCTAACTACCTTACTACTACCACTACTTCCTACTGACTCGAGCCTTCCTACTGCTACATCTACTTGAACAGGGTCTAAATGTAAATCCTCTCCGTCCATCAAGAGGTTACGCCCTTTCCTCTGGGAGCGAGTAGTTACAGCAATGGGTAATTTATTTAAAGTTAAAATGGGAAACAATTCTTGTCCCTCCACATTACACAAGTCATTTCCTAGGATACCATCTATCCCAGGTATAGGTAGTTTATCAACAATGGCCAGATTAATATTCTTTACGACACCCAATATGTCAGTCTCTCCTTCAACCACAGGAGCCGACACAACAGTGTCCGGAAAACCACTTAAAATAATATAGTTAGCGATCTTCACGTTAAGAGGTAACCTACTTCTTAACAATAAAGATCGAGCAGCACCTGTATCCCTCAAAAATTTTATATTTATAACTTCCTTCTCAAATCTCAGCTTACCTGGCCAAATATACTTATTAAATGACAGTCACATGGGGGAATCATTCTCTTTGTTACCATTTTCTTCATTCTCTACAGATTGTTGAGAAGCCTTAACATTATTCACCACAGCAATAGGAGAAGTAGTCTGCCTCTGTAAATACCTCTGACGAGCAAAACAATTAGATTGGACATCTCCTGTCTTATTACACCAATAACAGGTTCTACTTCCCACACCACTTGTTATAGTACGACTAGGATGAGCATTATTAGTTTTTGCAGAATTCCTATCTACAAAATTACCACTAGGATTACTGTTTGGTTGATTTTTGACCTGAAAATTGGAATTTGCTTTAGAGTTAGAGTAAGCCTGGAAATTAGAATTATTTTGGTTAACAAACACTTTCTTTTTACTCTCCCAGTTACCCTTGACCACAGGGAAATTACCCCAGACGTTCTCAGTACCAACCTTATTGGTCAATATATATTCATCAGTCAACTGAGCAATTCTGGTAAAAGAAGTCACTTTCAAATCTTCTAAATGAACTTTTAAATCTTTAGCACACGATTTTTTAAAATCTTCAATCAATATCAACTCTTTCAAAGCCGCCAAAGTAGTTACTTGGCGACTCTTGAGCCAATCATCAAAATGCTCCTGCTTTACACGAGCAAACTCCACATAAGTCATGTTCGGGGTTTTGTTAAAATTCCTAAACCTCTGCCTGTAGGCCTCGGGAACCTAATCATAAGCTTTTAATATCAAAGCTTTCACTTTCTCATAATCCCGAGATACTTGCTCCTCTATGGCATTATAAACCTTCTGAGCCTTGCTCAGTAAGTGACATTGTATCAACACTGTCCAGACCTCCCTAGGCCAAGACAACCTAGAAGCAACCTTTTCGAAAGCCTTAAAGAATTCAGGCACATTCTCCTCAGTAAAACAAGGTACAAGTGTTAGAGCATCCCCAAAACTAAACTTTTCCCCAATGTCTTCATGGATGCGGGTACTCTCACACTTCTTACCTTGCTGGATCTTGGCCAGCTCTAACTGCATGCTAAGCATCGTTCTTTCATGAGCTCTGATTCTCTCAAACTCCTCGAACTCTAACTTCTTTAGTTCCAACATGTTCTGGAAATCCTTAACTAGTAGCTTATTTTCTCCTTTGACCGAACGAGTAGGAACAGCTGGAGACACATTATCAGTACGAGGAACCCCCTCAGTCTGACTTTTACCATCACGCAGACTGCCATACCCTTCAAAAATCAGTCCACATTGAGACGGATCCTGAAAAAGACTCAATCCCGGAGCCCCTTCTACATCAGACTCAATCATGATATCACTAACTAATTCATCAGCAGTTTGTTTAAGTTCACACAGCCTATTCTTTACCATATTATATACGTCCTTTTTCAATTCCCTATTTGTCAAAGAAATGCCTAACGACCTAGCACAAGCTTTCAAATTTTCTTTAGTCAAAGTAACCAAATACCTAACACAATCCTCAGAAGCCAAAAATTCGGCAGGGTTAAACTCTACATCAGACATAATGAAAAGGAAAAGAAGGAAGGTGGTGAAGCACAACAAAAATAAATTCTGAAAAATCTCACTCAGAGCACAGTCTGGTAACTCGCACCACCGATTAAGTTTGTCCTGGATCCTGTCACGGTCGCCAAAATATATTACGAACTCCCTCTAGAAGGAAGCCATAACGGGTTCTTTTAACTTATTCACCAATCCAGTGACAAAAACTCAAATCAGTAGGAACGAGGAAAACCAGAAAGACACAAGGGCAAAAATTTCACAATATTTATTACAACAATAAGGTACTAACACTGATGGCCCACAAAAGTAATAAATTGATTAAGTAAAATATACCATCGATTAACTCAATGAGTCACCTAATGCTAAAACTAAACCCTACTCATAGTGAGGAAATCAAATCTTTAATGTTAAGGTACCCAAAAGCCTTTACCCACCACGCTAACAGTCTTCAACGGCCTTGAACTCGACTCTCGAGAATACTTTAGGAGAGTCACAAGTCACCTCTCCTTACAACACTCCCAGTCACCACAAAGAAAAATGAATGAGTTAAAAGTTTGCCAAGGAAGTAAAAATACTGAGGAAGGCTGCACTTCAAAATGCACTCAATAGATGGCGCCACAAAACTTGAGCTTTTTCAACCAAAGCAAATTAAACATTACATTTAAACCAAAGCAAATTAAACACTACATTTAACAAAAATATATGTACTAATGTAAAACCAACAGCAAAATACTTAATTTAGCTTTACAAAATTGTAAACAAAATAAAAATGAAAGCTATCAGTGCAAAAAGGCAAAACAACAAAATTTTACTTCAAAATTACGTTACTGCCTGACACCTTCCTCCTTCAACGAAAACAAAAAAAATTAATTTGACTAAACAGGAAAATTATTTTTTTTTTCTTTTTTAACCTTAATACGAAAATAAGAAAGTAAACATGACCAACCAAAACACTTACACTAAGACTACTTAACCTAACTGGACACCCCCACAAAAAAAAAAAAAAAAAAAAAAAAAAAACAGGGAACTCCGGGGTTGCACAAAAAAAAAAACAACCTTAGAATACATTAATAGCCTATACATCTGAAAAAAAAATTTAAAAAAAATCAGGAACGGCACAGCAGCCCACACTTCACATCCTAGAAAGTGCATCGGGGATCTTGTTGTCCACTCCTTTTATATGCTGAAAGACCAGGTTATATTCCTGAAGGAGAAGTGCCCATCGCAGAATTCTTTGATTCGCTTCCTTCATCTTATTTATAAATACCAACGGGTTATGGTCCGTCAACACTTCAACCTGGAGAGAACTAGATAAGTAAATAGAAAAATGGGTTACGCTCTTCACCAGAGCCAAGGCTTCCTTCTCTATGGTGGAATACCTTCTTTCAGCCGGGAGTAACTTTTTACTGAAATAAGATACAGGGTGCATTTCCCCCTCATCATCTCTCTGAAACAGAACTCCTCCAACACCCACGTCACTGGCATCCACCGTCAAAATAAAAGGTTTATTAAAATTGGGAGAGCTAAGAATTGGTTCTGAGACTAATACCGATTTCAAATTAGAAAATGCTTTTTCACATTCTGTACTCCACAAAAACTTAGTGTTCTTTTTCAATAGATTAGTTAAAGGCTGGGCGATGTCAGCAAAATTCTTCAGGAACCTCCTGTAATACCCTAACATGCCAAGAACTTTGCGGACATCACGGACATTACGCGGCTGAGGAAGGTTGGCTATAACCTCAATATTAGCATGTTTAGGAGCAACCTTCCCCAAACCAACCTCATGCCCCAGATACGTCACTACAGCCTTACCAAACTCACACTTTTCGATGTTTACAACCAAACCAGCCTTTCGTAAAACCTGAAAGAGTTTTCTTAACCTTTCAACATGGGTTTTCTAGTCCTGACTATATACCACCAAGTCGTCAATATATATTTCGGTACCCTCCAGCCCGCATATCACTCTATTCATAAGGCGCTGGAACGTACAGGCTGCATTTTTCAAACCAAAAGGCATCACCTTACACTCATATAACCCATTGGGGGTGACAAATGCCGAAATCTCACGGGCCCTGTGAGACAATGGCACCTGCAAATAACCCTTCAATAAGTCTAATTTCGTTACAAATTTGGCATTACCTATTCGGTCTATTAAATCGTCAATCCGGGGAAGAGGGAAACTGTCACTCTTTGTTACCTGATTAACCCTACGGTAGTCAACACACATTCTATAATTACCATCAGGTTTCTTTACCAGAACAATAGGAGAACTCCAAGGACTTGAACTGGGTTGAATAAGATTATGGTCCAGCATATACTGTACCTCCTTCTCGACTACTTTGGCTTTTTCTGGGTTCAGGCGGTAAGGAGCCTGCTTTACTGGAAGAGCATCACCAACCTCAACATCATGTTCAAGCCATGAAGTAAGCCCTGGAGCCTCTCTAAACACTTTTGGAAAAGCCGTTATCAAACATAACAAATCTTTCTTCTGGACTTCATCCAGATGTTCCAACAAAACATTTGCCTTATTAAAAATCTCAAACTTAGTTCTTAAATTCTCTACAGGTACATGGTCATCAACGTTATCATAAAATACAGTAGCTAGAGGACATGGCATTTCATAAACAATATTTAATGGACTTAAGATTTCTACCTTCATATTTCTTTAACCTATTAATGTGAAAAATTCTACTCTTCCTAGTAGAACCTGGAGAATCTAATTCGTAGTTAAAGTCAGACACCTTTCTTATTACCTTCCATGGACCTTTAAATCTGGGTTTCAGAAAACTATCAGGGTCCATATCTAAAACCAGAACCAGATCTCCAGATTCGAAAGAACGACTAACTGCCTTACGATCATGGAATGCTTTCTTACTAGCCTGGGAAGCTTCCAGATTACCATTGGCAAACTTCCAGGCAACACTCAATTTATTTTTCAAATTAGATAAAAATATATTAAGATTTTGATTTTGTTTTCGTCCCCCAATCAACACTTCAAATAACACTTCTAAAAGACCTCGAACCTCATGACCATACACCAATCTGAAAGGAGAAACACCAGTCGATTCATTTGGGTGAGTTATTATTGCAAATAACGCATAAGGTAGTTCCTTATCCCAACTACTCTCCCTTTCATAACAGTACTTGCCAATTATACTTTTTAAGGTTTGGTGGAACCTTTCCACAACCCCTTGACTTTCAGGATGGTATGGGACACTGGTGGTGTGCTGAATGGCCAGTTCAGCACACCTGTCCTTAAAGTACTTGGAAGTAAAGTTAGTACCACAATCTGATTGAATGGTACAAGGTAACCCATAACGACAAAAATATTCTACTAACTTTTCCCAGACAGCTTTTGACGTTACTTTCCTAAGAGGGAAAGCCTCTGGGAACCGAGAAGCCCTATCCATCACAGTTAATAAGTACATATATCCCGATTGAGTTCTAGGTAAAGGACCAACAACATCAATGACAATCTCAGAAAATGGTTCACCAATTACAGGGATGGGTTTTAATGGAGCTTTTCGCAATACCTGATTAGGTTTACCCATGACCTGGCGCGTTACACAAGTTCGCAAGAACTGCTTAATACACCTTTTCATATTAGGCCACCAAAAAAGCTTGGTTGATCTCTTAAAAGTTTTTGTTACCCCAAAGTGTCCCGAGAAAGGATCCTCATGAGCTAACTGCAGCAATTCGTCTCTGAATTGTTTAGGTACCAAAATCTGCTTATGATACTCTGAGGATTCCATAAGAGCAGAACGGCTTAATCTACACAATAATCCTCTCTCCGATACAAAACATGGCTTAGAAATATCATCCCCCTCAGTTATTTCCACATCAAATTCATCATGCTGAGCTTTTATAAAATCAGCCCTATTCCATGCTCTAACTACCTTACTACTACCACTACTTCCTACTGACTCGAGCCTTCCTACTGCTACATCTACTTGAACAGGGTCTAAATGTAAATCCTCTCCGTCCATCAAGAGGTTACGCCCTTTCCTCTGGGAGCGAGTAGTTACAGCAATGGGTAATTTATTTAAAGTTAAAATGGGAAACAATTCTTGTCCCTCCACATTACACAAGTCATTTCCTAGGATACCATCTATCCCAGGTATAGGTAGTTTATCAACAATGGCCAGATTAATATTCTTTACGACACCCAATATGTCAGTCTCTCCTTCAACCACAGGAGCCGACACAACAGTGTCCGGAAAACCACTTAAAATAATATAGTTAGCGATCTTCACGTTAAGAGGTAACCTACTTCTTAACAATAAAGATCGAGCAGCACCTGTATCCCTCAAAAATTTTATATTTATAACTTCCTTCTCAAATCTCAGCTTACCTGGCCAAATATACTTATTAAATGACAGTCACATGGGGGAATCATTCTCTTTGTTACCATTTTCTTCATTCTCTACAGATTGTTGAGAAGCCTTAACATTATTCACCACAGCAATAGGAGAAGTAGTCTGCCTCTGTAAATACCTCTGACGAGCAAAACAATTAGATTGGACATCTCCTGTCTTATTACACCAATAACAGGTTCTACTTCCCACACCACTTGTTATAGTACGACTAGGATGAGCATTATTAGTTTTTGCAGAATTCCTATCTACAAAATTACCACTAGGATTACTGTTTGGTTGATTTTTGACCTGAAAATTGGAATTTGCTTTAGAGTTAGAGTAAGCCTGGAAATTAGAATTATTTTGGTTAACAAACACTTTCTTTTTACTCTCCCAGTTACCCTTGACCACAGGGAAATTACCCCAGACGTTCTCAGTACCAACCTTATTGGTCAATATATATTCATCAGTCAACTGAGCAATTCTGGTAAAAGAAGTCACTTTCAAATCTTCTAAATGAACTTTTAAATCTTTAGCACACGATTTTTTAAAATCTTCAATCAATATCAACTCTTTCAAAGCCGCCAAAGTAGTTACTTGGCGACTCTTGAGCCAATCATCAAAATGCTCCTGCTTTACACGAGCAAACTCCACATAAGTCATGTTCGGGGTTTTGTTAAAATTCCTAAACCTCTGCCTGTAGGCCTCGGGAACCAAATCATAAGCTTTTAATATCAAAGCTTTCACTTTCTCATAATCCCAAGATACTTGCTCCTCTATGGCATTATAAACCTTCTGAGCCTTGCCCAGTAAGTGACATTGAATCAACACTGTCCAGACCTCCCTAGGCCAAGACAACCTAGAAGCAACCTTTTCGAAAGCCTTAAAGAATTCAGGCACATTCTCCTCAGTAAAACAAGGTACAAGTTTTAGAGCATCCCCAAAACTAAACTTTTCCCCAATGTCTTCATGGATGCGGGTACTCTCACACTTCTTACCTTGCTGGATCTTGGCCAGCTCTAACTGCATGCTAAGCATCGTTCTTTCATGAGCTCTGATTCTCTCAAACTCCTCGAACTCTAACTTCTTTAGTTCCAACATGTTCTGGAAATCCTTAACTAGTGGCTTATTTTCTCCTTTGACCGAACGAGTAAGAACAGCTGGAGACACATTATCAGTACGAGGAACCCCCTCAGTCTGACTTTTACCATCACGCAGACTGCCATACCCTTCAAAAATCAGTCCACATTGAGACGGATCCTGAAAAAGACTCAATCCCGGAGCCCCTTCTACATCAGACTCAATCATGATATCACTAACTAATTCATCAGCAGTTTGTTTAAGTTCACACAGCCTATTCTTTACCATATTATATACGTCCTTTTTCAATTCTCTATTTGTCAAAGAAATGCCTAACGACCTAGCACAAGCTTTCAAATTTTCTTTAGTCAAAGTAACCAAATACCTAACACAATCCTCAGAAGCCAAAAATTCGACAGGGTTAAACTCTACATCAGACATAATGAAAAGGAAAAGAAGGAAGGTGGTGAAGCACAACAAAAATAAATTCTGAAAAATCTCACTCAGAGCACAGTCTGGTAACTCGCACAACCGATTAAGTTTGTCCTGGATCCTGTCACGGTCACCAAAATATATTACGAACTCCCTCTAGAAGGAAGCCATAACGGGTTCTTTTAACTTATTCACCAATCCAGTGACAAAAACCCAAATCAGTAGGAACGAGGAAAACCAGAAAGACACAATGGCAAAAATTTCACAATATTTATTACAACAATAAGGTACTAACACTGATGGCCCACAAAAGTAATAAATTGATTAAGTACAATATACCATCGATTAACTCAATGAGTCACCTAATGCTAAAACTAAACCCTACTCATAGTGAGGAAATCAAATCTTTAATGTTAAGGTACCCAAAAGCCTTTACCCACCACGCTAACCTATTACTAAACAGAAAGGAAAGAAGTGGAAGAACATACAAAAAGAAACAATAATCCTACCTATATTACACTCTAAACCTTAATATTAAAGTACATAATCTTACAACACTCATATTAAACCTTCATCAGCTTTGACAATAGTTAAAGGCACAAATATATTGGTCCTATGACACAGACCGGTACTGATATAGACGAGTCCATCTGCTGCTCAAAAATATGGTCACAAGTAGTCATTCTCATCAGTAGAACAGCCCTTCACAACCGTTGGTGGATATGCACTTTCAGTCTATGGCTCGACAAAATACAGGGGATGTTCCTCTTACCTGAGAGAAGCCTCCCTACTTGCTCACACAAGACCACTCTGGTGCTGATACAGTAGATATATCCATCAAAGATGAAAAAGGCTCTCGAGCCCTGCTCTACACAAAACTGCCAATGTCCAGGTTAAGCAGTAGATCACTTGAATCACAGTTGCAAGTCTTGTTCTCACGCGTAGTTTCACAGGTAAACTGCCTTCCACATTAAGAAGCAGCTCAATGACAAATTGTATATATCATCCAAGGCAGATCAGCAGCTCCAGAGTCTTCAACGGCCATGAACTCGACTCTCGAGAATACTTCAGGTAAGTCACAAGTCACCTCTCCTTACAACACTCCCAGTCACCACAAAGAAAAATAAATGAGTTAAAAATTTGCCAAGGAAGTAAAAATACTGAGGAAGGCCGCACTTCAAAATGCACTCAATAGATGGCGCCACAAAACTTAAGCTTTTTCAACCAAAGCAAATTGAATATTACATTTAAACCAAAGCAAATTAAACACTACATTTAACCAAAATATATGTACTAATGTAAAACCAACAGCAAAATACTTAATTTAGCTTTACAAAATTGTAAACAAAATAAAAATGAAAGCCATCAGTGCAAAAAAGGCAAAACAACAAAATTTTACTTTAAAATTACGTTACTGCCTGACAAAGTGTCATTTTGTATATTCATAATCTAGGTTTAAAGCATATGGTAAAAATCATAAATGTTAATTATACATTTTATATGTTGAACCTGTATCTTCTTTTTCTTATACTTTTTATATATTAATTTAAAAAGTGTTGGTTAACCTTTATTAGGTTACATACCAATTACGTTTTGACTATCATAAATAAAAAAAAATCATATATTCTCATCATTTCAAGGTACTTATAGTATTAGATTTTAATAATAGTTAGTGTCTAGGATAAGTATATTGGTTCTTCAAACTACCATACAAGCTTATGTAAGCAATTCAAGTAGGCTGCTGCGGATTTTGTAACACCCATGAGTCAGCTTTATCTTTCTGACACAATTTCAAAAGTTGCGAAAGGGATTCAGAACAGCAAGTATGAATATCTTCGGAGCCAAAACTTTGAAGGTAATATATGTAATAGATGTAATAGTCATTTTCATACAAGTTTCCTGGATCAGGGTTCGATTCCCAGCCAGTCAGAACCTATTTTCTTTGAGTGGTTTCGCCTTGAGACTCTGATCCTATTAGATATAGGGGTTAATGTATATGAAAAACACGTCTAAAATTACAAAATTTATCATTAATCGAAGGCCAATTACAAACATACCAATTAGCCACGATGGTGAAGATGAATTAAATTAAATTTTAAGAACAAAAAACTTCAATTCGACATATATACATACATATATATATATATATATATATGTATGTATGTATATATATATATATATATATACACACACACATATATATATATATATATATGTGTGTGTGTGTGTGTATATAATGTGTGTATATATATATATATATATATGTATGTATATATACACACATATACATACACACACATACACACACACACACACACATATATATATATATATATATACAGAGAGAGAGAGAGAGAGAGAGAGAGAGAGAGAGAGACTATGTTGAAATTTCATATAAATATATCAACACGTTAATACAATATTGGTTCGCTGCCTAAAATTTCGTGATTTTAACGGTACTCCTAGTATTCTAGGAATAATGAAATTCTTTATTTGTGTATAAACTATAAAATGTAATTGATGATATTGATGACATTTATATGCATATGTTTTGTAGACAAAAATGATATTAGTACATTCAAAGTTTTCTATAATCTTTATAAAAATGCAACTGATTGACAAACGATTGTTGTATAACTGTTTTTCGCTTCAAATCCACTAATTGGAAAGGTCTGATAATGAAGTTTTATTGCTCAATACCACCATAATCAAAATTTACTTACGAAAGTGTTCCAAATGCATAACTCATATTTATCATAATTGCGCCATGGAATGCATGGTCTGAAACTTATTCATCATGAATGAGTTAATTCCAGTTGTATGTATAAATTGCGATGAACTATTTGATTATATTTGCTATTCTTATTTCCCATAATTCTTATTATTTTTTGTTTTCCCTTTATATAAGAATCAAATGAATATTTGGAGAATAAATATGTTTAGCTACAAAATCAGCTGCACAAAAATAATTTTGATTCAAAGTTCTGCTGAAATATTTTTTTTTAAATTAAAACTGAAGTAAATATATTCATTAATGATAAAAAAATCCTAATTAGAACAATTTTGGTCGGGATGAAAACTCCAAATTATGTAAGAGTTATATAAAAAGAAAAATAATTATTTTTGTCTATACCATGGAGCTTTTGACTACAATGCTTATGCGATTCCTTCAAGCATAAAAAGCATCATGAGAAAGTAACTATTTTTGTCTGTCAGACGGCCATTTTTTTTAGTTATGCGACGTTCAAGATCTATTACCTATATTTCTTCTGCCCGAGACCAGGTGTTTAAATCAGGATAAAAATGAAACTTTATTTATTTAAAAGTTGAAACCTTCAGGTATGTGTAATACTGAAATATCATCAACCAACCATTTTTGTTGTTTATTTCTTCATCGAATTAAATGATGTTTCATGAAAAGACAAAATGCTTTTAAACCTTAGAATTATGTATAACTTTTCATTGACATTTCAACATCAGGAACTTAGAATGATTGTGGTTTGTTATGATAGGTAATTGTCAACTCAAACAGGATTTCTGAAATAAACTCCTTCAGTTTTGTACAGTAGGTGCCATAACTGATGCAACAAATAGCAAAATTCATAGGACGTACTTCGTTGGAGACTCTCGTAGGGTTGTCATTTAGTATATTTTATTACAAATATTATCATCCACTTTATCTGATAATAAAAATCAGTGAATAATTGTAGAACCACAGAAGACATTTCCCTAAGGAATCAATTCCTATAACTGTTTCCTCTCATTAGTTTATCGACACTTTGCCTTTAAAAGACACAAGGTTATATTTTAAGGACTAAACCTTGGAAACGTTAACTTGAAAGTTGGAGTAAAAAACAATTATTAGGAAGTGTCTTTTACTTTTCCTTCACAAACAATAGAAGGATATTGATATGTTTAATTAAAACTATGACGGAAATTCCATTGACTATATTTAACGAGGTCTTATATTCATAAGAGCTTCGAATTCCCTCTAATTGTAATATGCCAACCTCTTATTGGTTGAACAGAAAAATTAACTGACATAAGAGTTTATTTTTGTTTTATTTTAAAGATTCGTAAAATATTTCTATTTTGTTAATTGATATTATTTTATCATTTTCTATATCGTATGAACTTATGGTTTCTTTACCACCCATATATAATTGGTAATTAATTGATTGTCATTGTATATATATATATATATATATATATATATATATATATATATATATATATATATATATATATATTTGGGCTCAGGCCATGTCGTCCTGATGGAAGTTCCTAAAGGGTAGCTTCCTATTGTATATTTAACTACAGTGATATTCCCAGAGAATTTTACCTTAAGGTATCCAGAATTCTTGCTCCTGAGCGAGTATCCCTAAATAAATCTAACAGTGATATCGCATAATATCAGAGGACGTATTCTTGACACGTCACATAGCTATCTTCACCCTGAACAGTATTAACGCTTCGAGGGGTTACAGTGACAAGAATCTGAAACGAGAATGAAAAGAGAGCCGCTCATAAGGAATCTCTCCTATTCCGTTTCCAGTGTGTATCTGATGAAGGCGGTAGCGCTCTCTTTATTCCTTTTCATGTAGCTCTACTACTGGGTTTTTTTCCTTTGTGTTCTCTCGTTATTTTGGATATAATTTAACATTATGATGCCTTTTCCGGCCTCTTCTGCCTCTGGAAAGCTGAGTATTATCTTTACTTTGTATAAATGTAAGCTCTTGTCGTTTTGAATTGAATCAAAAGTGATATTAATGTAAACATGAGCTGTTGCCTACCGGAGGCATCCTGGATGCTGTCGCTTGCTATATATGGGTCATTTAGTTGGCTAGAGCGACGTTCCCGGTTTATTATGCTTTATTAATCTAGCTATTTAGTTCCTCTTAGAATGCTTTTATGATGCCGTTAGTTTTTAGTTCGGCGATTTAGGTAACCGATCTCGCCCATCAGGAGACTTAATAGCCTAGACGTTCGGCCCTAGTACTTTCATGCATGATATAAGTTTTTCCAAGTGTTATGTTCTTGAAGCTATTGGTAAATATTTTATACATGTAAGATATTGTTGAATTTTTTTTCCAAGATTGTATACAAGAGAGTTTCGGTGATTTATGTAATCGATTATCAATGCACCTAGGCTAGTAGCCTATGGTACTGTAGTATACTTTCGAATATCCCTGATTATTCTTTTCTCCTCCGGAGACTAAGTTCAATTCCTGTGTCCCTCTGAGTAAGCCTTAGGCTTAATCCTAGCGGTTCTATCTGAATAATATTCAGGTATAACTATACTAGGATATGTCTGTCCTGACCTGATAACCAGAGTGACTGTTTTTTTGTGTTGGGACATAACATCTGAGTTTCTAGTCTGTGGTCTTCTTCTTCCCAGCATAGAGAATTAGTTTCCTTTGCTAGATTAGGTGCGGACACAGGAAGCTTTGCTTCCCTAGTCCACATCCGAAGAATTCTGTACGATTATTCCTTCCTCTAGCAGTCTAGCAGACTGTTCTGTGTTGTTTTTCTCGGGCTGGAGAATGAGTTTTCTCCGTTGCCTGATGAAATAACTTCACCTAACTTTGTTCTGGTTGGGAGGAGGATAGCAATTATTGCCAGTCTTCCTCCCTAATTGACAACTCTAGGTTAGGATGAGCTTCCTTAACTGCTGAGTGTGTCTCTTTCTAGAACGAAGTTTATAGGACCCTTATCCCTTCCCCCCCCCCCCACTTTTCTCTTTCTTAGTGATGGCCTAGCCATTGCATCTTTGGCCACAGTCCTACTTCTGTACCTAGTGTAGGTTAGGATGGAGGACCGGCTCAGCTCTCCTCCGGCCGGCAATTACGTGTCGGCCGGCAAAGACCCTTTCTTTTGCAGAGTGAACCCCATACCTCAGTAGGTCTCCCTTCCATGTCCACCGGTAGAGTCTGGCAGGCTATGGATTCCTTGAAAGCCTGAATGCTACATTCTCAATTTCCATATGCTCACTCTGTCTGGATGGAAGGTCGTATGGTAATGCTACCTTATAACCTTACATCCATACTGTTTCTCTGACTAGTGTGTTGTACCCCTGGCCCGGCTGCCGGCTGTTAGGTGGAGGTTATCTGGTTCTTAGACACTTCCGGCAGGCATTTGCTGCCATCAGTGGGAACACATCCCTAAATCTGCTGGCCACTATGATTAGCGGCCGGCAGCCAGGTGTTAGTGTATCATTGCCGGCGGCACACATTTGCGAACCAGTGACTTGTTTTAAAGGTAGTATATCTTTGAACTATACAGGGGTAAATGCCGGCCGGCACAACAGCATGCGATGTACAGTAGTTACTATTTTTGTAGTGTAGTAAACATTTCATTAATAAAACTTTAGTGCAGAGCTTGTGGTAACACTAAAGTTATTTCTTCATACTTAATCTTATCTTGTACAGCCTTCTGCTGAGACGTACAATATATAGAAAGTGAGTTCTTTCTGTATTCATTCTATCCCGTATATTGAAACTTTATTTCAAGGTGTGAGCCACACCTTAAATTTCCGTTTGGGAAATTTCATAAGGTATTCTGGAATAGAATTAACCTTAGTTTTAATATCTTGGGAGGTTATAGCAATAGGCTGGGCAGGAAATACAAGTATGTGTCTTTCCTTCTTTCTTTTAGCTTTCTGTGTAAGCTACATGTTCTTATATAAGTGAAAAGCCTTCACTTGATACTCATAGATTTTTCTTCTCTTTACAGGGGGACCATCCGAAGTGCTTGATTGGGTTTTGTAATGTCCGCATTAAAAACTTCTTTGGACATCAGTTTTGCAGGAGGCACGCAGCATGCGAAGCCTCAATAGCTGATCTCCGGTATTGGGACCCTCAGGTTTGTACAATATGTTCTAACCGGATTACCGATGCTTTTGACGACCCCAAGTCGACGGAGTCAAGGCATGCTGCCAGGGAAAAGTTACGAACCTAGGTGAGGGGTTTTCAGAAAAACACGTCAGCCCCCTACCTTCCAAATGAGAAGATGAGGGCCTAGGTTCTCCGTAAAACATCAGCTGATTCAGTCATTCCTCAGCCTCAGGTGGAGATATCAACTGCCTAGAATCCGGTAGATTCTGAAGTCTCGATCGCCCTTCGAGGCACCCAATTGGACGATAAGATATCGGAGGTGTCGGAGTCTACCGAGAAGGACCTTCTAGGAGAAGGTCAGGAAGAGGAGCTGTCCCAGGCTCCTCAAGTAGAAGAGGAAGAAATCAACGAAGTGTCGGTTACGTCGGTTCCGGACCCAGAAGCTGTTCCCTCTACATCGTCTGCTATCCCAGATGAACTGGGAAGGACTCTTTCTTCTATTGTTGAGATGATCCAAAAATTCAAAAGAAGAATGATGAAAAGGAAGCTGCAATGAAACTAGAGATACATAGACTTGCAGCATCATGTGCGCCCAAGAAGCGACTCAACGTGAAGGATCTTACTCTGCGCTCGGATACCAATCCTTGGAAGTATGCCGAACACATGCCAATGACAATCGGGAAAATCGTGATATCAGAAAAGTTGGGAGCAATTCCCCTGGAAGAAGTGGAATTTTGGCCCAACAAAGATTCTTACCCGGACTGCTCTGTCCGCCTTAGGAAGGAGCCAGCCTCAAAGGAGGAAACAGAGCCGAAGGAGGTCATAGTTTTTTACCATAATAAGGCTCAGGCGTTACTAGTGAGCTCGATGAAAGAGAGGGGATTCATGAACTCAAAGGTGACAGCCTTGAGTAAGAAGCTTCCCTCCTTTGTGGCCTCTCCTACCAGAGCCTTTCCCATCTTGGAAAAGGGATATAAGGCAGCCTTAAAGGCGATGGAGGCAGGGAAACCATGCCCCTCCTTGGAGGAGTGTAAGCCATTATCTCTGACCTTGCCCTTGGACCAAGAAGATTGGAAGGACGTACACCTCACCTTCTCAATCGGGAAGCTGGAAGCTGATATTGCTGAACGTCAGTTTGGTGAGGAACTTCCAAAACCGTCGGAGGTTCTCTTTTGCAGAGAGCAAGAGACGAAGGAAACACTTGCGGCATCGATGTCGTTGCAAACGACATTAAAAATGATGGCAAGTGACCCCAAGATCCAGGACATGTTCATGGTTGTGGCCAAAACTCATCTGGCCACAGTTACGAAGGATCTCTCTAGCTTTAATAAAACTAGGAGTCTGTAGAGAGTTCATGTTCGCCTCAGCTGCGGTGAGGCACGAACCGAGGAAACTGATCTCCTCTTGTATCTGGGGTAAAGACCTCTTTCCCAACGAAGTGGTTAAAGAGGTAGTAGACAAGGCACTCACAGAGAATAGAAAACTTCTCAAAAAGTGGGGCTTAGATCTTAAGAGAAAGTCTTCTCCGGAAGAGGCTCCCCAACCCAAGAGGAAGACAAAAAGGCCTAGGCCATCCTTTCGGCCGGCTATACCCTACCGACTGCAAAAAAAACATCAACTCCCTGCGACCGTGGTGCCTGAGATAATGGCACAACCTCCAACCACGTACCAGCCGGTGGCTCAACAAGTGGCGACTCAGTCGCCAGTTTTTAACCCAGCTTTCGAAAGGCAGACTTCTTCCTTTCGTTCGAAGGCTAGAGGAACCGCCAGAGGTTCTTCTAGACGCCCTTCAAGGGGAAGGGGATCCAGGGGAAGACGCGGTCAAGGAGGCAAGGCCTCAGGTCCACAACAGCAGAAGTAAGATGCTTCCAGTAGGAGGGAGACTGCAGCTATTTACGGATCGCTGAACCCTCGATCCCTGGTCCCACAGCCTAATACAGAATGGACTAGGTTGGAGCTGCAGCAGTCCTCCACCTCAATTTCCTCAATTCTCCCAACACTCAACCCCCGTTTTGGAAGAATATATCAGAGAGCTTTTAGACGAAAGAGTAATCCGGAAGGTTAAGTCCATAAAATTCCAAGGAAGGCTGTTTTGTGTTCCAAAGAAGGACTCAGAAAAACTCAGAGTCATTCTAGACTTGTCGCCACCCAACAAGTTCATAGTGAAATAAAAGTTCAGAATGCTCATACTTCAACACATAAGGACCCTACTGCCCAAAAGGGCATATACTGTCTGTATAGACTTATGTGATGTTTATTGGCACGTTCCAATTAATCGTCACCTCTCATCCTACCTAGGCTTCAAGTTACATAGAAAACTTTACGCCTTAAGAGCCATGCCTTTCGGGCTAAACATAACCCCAAGGATTTTCATGGAGCTCGTGAACGCAACCGTCCATCAATTATGCCTAAAGAAGGTCCAAGTAGTAGCCTACTTGGACGACTGGCTGGTGTGGGTAGCATCCAGGACAGATTGCATGCAAGCTTCTAAGATAGTGATCCAGTTCCTGGAACATCTGGGATTCAAGATCAACATAAAGATAAAAAATTTCAGTGGTTGGGAATCCACTGGAATTTGGAGTCACATCGACTTTCCAATCCTGGGAAGAAGAAGAAAGAAATAGCAGGATCTATCAAGAGACTGTTGAAATCCAAACAGATATCAAGATGCGAACAGGAGAGAATGCTGGGCTCTCTACAGTTTGCTGCGATAACAGATCTAGTGCTAAGAGCACAGCTAAAGGATGCAACAGGAGTCTGGAGGAAATATGCATCAAACGTGTGAAGAGATCTAATAAGACCACTACCAACTCGACTGCGAACGCTTCTCAAGTCGTGGTCTAATGCACTTCTTCAACCTCCTCCCCCGTCAGTAACTATCCACACAGACGCTTCAAACAAAGGCTGGGGAGGTCACTATCATCAGAAGAGAGTCCAAGGAGCTTGGTCCAATCTTTTCAAGTCATTTTACATCAACTTTCTAGAAGCCATGGCAGTACTTCTGACACTAAAGAAAGTATCTCCTCGCCACTCGACCCACATAAGACTAGTTCTAGACAGCAAGGTGATAGTGAGATGCCTGAATCAACAAGGGTCGAGGTCACCTCAAATCAACCAAGTGATGTTGGCCATATTCCGTTTGGCAGGAAAGAAGAAATGGCACCTGTCAGCAGTTCACATTGAAGGGTTCGGCAATGTAACAGCATACGCTCTATCCAGGTTTACACCAATAGTGTCCGAATGGTCCCTAGACGCAGGATCATTCTCCTTCATCTCGAGTCAAGTCCCGGAGCTGCAGATAGACCTCTTTGCGACGAAAGACAACAAGAAAATAGATCGTTATGTGTCCCCATACGAGGATCCGCTAGCGGAGGCAGTGGACGCTATGTCCATGGACTGGAACAGATGTTCCAGTATTTATCTGTTCCCTCCGCACAACCGGCTTTTGAAGGTCCTTGACAAACTGAGATCCTTCAAAGGGAAGGCGGCAA
>NC_090746.1:42593165-42595665 GCF_036898095.1 Palaemon carinicauda | reverse complement strand
TATATTATCTGTCCTTCCCATTATATGTCCTGCCTATGTCCATTTCTTTTTCTTACATATTGTGTGAATAACCTCTATTTTAGTTTACTCTTTTATCCACGATGCCTTTATTTTTTTATGATAGTGGCAGGGCTATCATTATTTCTTCCATAGTTATTTTAGTTACATATAGCTTTTAATTTAAGGCTTTAGTAGGGTTCCAAGTTTCTGATGCATAAGTTGATGCTGGTAGTTCCCTCTGGTAAATTACTTTTGTCTTTAGAGAATGTGACATTTTACTTTCTACAATCGCAATTTATTTACAAAAACCTCTGCCCCTATTGTTATCGTTCTCTTAATATTTGTCTCTTGTCCCGGAGAAACTCAAATTGTTTGGTCTAAGTACAAATTATTATTATTATTATTATTATTATTATTATTATTATTATTATTATTATTATTATTATTATTATTATAATAATATAAGCCCAGTGGCTACAACAAGGAAAAATAGCCCAGTGAGAAAAGGAAATAAGAAAATGAGTGTACTACGAGAGAAGTAATGAACAATTAAAATTAAATATTCTAAGAATAGCAACAACATTAATATAGATCTTTCATATATAATCTATAAAAAGGACTCTTGCCGGCCTGTTCAATACACAAATATTGGTTGCAATTTCTAACTTTTGATGTTTCACCGATTCAACTCTCTGATTAGGATGATCATTCCACAACTTGATTACAGCCGGAATAAAACTTCTAGAATACTAGGTAGTATTAAGCATTGTGATGGAGAAGGCATGACTATTAGAGTTTACAAATTAACATATTTAGCACCAGAAGACCATTCAAGAGAACATTAATCGAAACAATGCATAATGAGAGAATTAAAACATACTTCAAAATAGATCAATCACCGAAAATCTTGAAATACCTTCACAATAAGCCATTTTTTGTGTAATTGAAGAAAAGACTGACCGTATATGTTTCTCACAAGTAAATTTGCTATGAAAAATTACACCTAAATTTAAAGCATCATCTGCATATGCAACAAGATTGTTATCTAAGCCCAACCACGTATCATGAGTATATAGTATGAAAAGTAATGGGCCAATGACGCTATCCTGTGGAACGCCAGATTTAACATTCCTATCTATTACTTGAAAATTCAATAATGATATTAAGAAAAGACCCACCCCCTTCCAATTGTTTGTGTTTGATAACAAAGGCCTCATGACTAACACGGTCAAAGGCACCACTCAAATCAATGCCAATCATACGAACTTTGTGACCACAATCAAGGGATTTCTTCAAAGCATTCGGTATTGTAAGAATGACGTCACATACTCAAAAGCCTTTACGAAAGCTTGATTGCCAACTAGGGAACAGGTGATTACTTTCAACAAACCCATTCTGACGTTTTACCGAAAGACGTTCAAATTCTTTGAAGGATATGTGAGTTATGGAAAGTAGGTGGTAATAAGCTGGACTTGAGCTACCATAAACACACTCATATCCATATCTTGAGGTTCGTCCATAACTTTCACCTGTTGTCTCTCTGCATTTTCATTTAACATGATCTTAGTTTGACTAATATTTAGTTTCAGTCTTACACCTCTGCGTATCTTAAAACAGTTTGAAATTTTTAAACACGCAAAAAGCCTTATTCTTACTGATAGAATTTGGAGCAATCCTATTCTACTAAATTTCCAATGATAATTTCTTGAAGAATAATCAAAACAAAAGAAACTTATTTCGTTGCCAATGTATTATCTCAACTCTATGTGGTTGAGAAACTGGAGAATAGAGAAAAATATGGACAATGTAAAATCACAGATATTTCAGTTTTAATTGTTTGATTTATGTTTTCATCCACGATAGGTTTGTTCCCCTGACAAATATTAACCATTTTCTCTTTGTTATTAACAATCCTGGTGAATATATAAAAAAGACCGAAGGCTGTCATTTTATCTATTAATGAGCGCTTTGTAAGTGATGAATACGAGTAAAAAGATAAGATCTAATATGGTATTCAATAAAAGCGTAATCAAATGGTTATAAATAACGAAGCTTTCAGCTAAATGGATTTAAAGGATTTTGGAAGAAAGGATGCAACGATGATTTATTCTACCTATCTTAAAGAGAATGGCACACCATAACGAGTTGAAATAGAGAGAAATGGTGTAATAGCAAATTTAATAATTAATCAAATACCGTTTTGGTTCAATGAAATAACGCTAATTTTGGGGGAAGCTTTTGTCATTAAATCATCAGTTTAAAGCAAAAATACTCCAATCAACGGGTTTTCCCATATATGTATATAATAATAAACCTAATAAAATTTATTTTTTTTATATTGATATTGGTTAACTTATTGTTCTAATATATATATATATATATATATATATATATATATATATATATATATATATATATATATATATATATAATATATAATATATATATATATATATATATATATATATATATATATATATATATATATATATATGATGGT
>NC_090746.1:42565665-42585665 GCF_036898095.1 Palaemon carinicauda | reverse complement strand
TATCTTAGTCTCTTTTTTTTTTAGCTGCCAATGATTTTTTTTTTCTGTCAACTCGTTGTTGAAATGATTCTTATTCCCCCTTTTCATATTTAATGTTATGGAGATTTCATTTTTACAATTACTGATAATAATTTATTTCTAATTTGAGAGACTTTATATTCGTAATAGAAATGTTTCCTGTAAAACATATAAAAAATATACATTTAAGTACAGCGTACTCGTAAGAAAAAAATACAGGAAAAAAAATCGTAGATAATTGTTAATTGAGAGGCATTCAATTTACCGTTATGGATTAGTTGCCAAAGTAAACCATTGCAGTCCAAGTCTGGTCTTGAAATTTCGATTGAATTCGTTGATACGACGAAAGGAGAGATTCCAATCTGTTTGGGCACTGAAATCAAATCTGCTTTCTCCTACCAAAGGATTTGTCCAGAACCCAAATTGCTATGCCATCAAAAAAGTACGATAGCAATTTAATAGCATACATGATTGCATATACTCTTGGAAATATTTCTGATTATTCTTTCAGTTTTTATTGATATATGATTGCTAGTAAGTTGACAGCTGCTGTAATGATACAAAATGTGTTTAATTTTTTACGGGCATATCATTTATTAATTTTCATAATGCTGCCAGCATAATTACATCACATAAAAAGTCTATTTCTTCTTGTTCCCTTTGGTAAAATCCAACCCTTGAAATATACATATGGATCTTTTCATTTGATAATCATGTCGATTTAAGAATATCCTGTTCCGCCAGGTAACAAAGTTACTGAAAATATAACTATAGTCAAAATGATAGGTAATATGCAATATAAAGAATCCATAAATTTCATGTTATTAAAACAATTATTTTCAGAATGAGAGAAAGGCATTAGAAAAAAAAATAGAACAAATTGATTTTTTATGGTGTTATGATTTATTTTGCAGAGATATGTTAGTAGCATGGTGTTAATATATTAATTATGGATTCAAAAACTTTTCAAAGAGATCATGGAAATATTAACAGCCATAAAAAATGGACAAGAAAAATTACAAAAATGTTCTATGGATGAGACGTAAGCAGCCATACCTCAAAACCTTGAAATATATCACCTCTGAACTACGCGAGCAGTATAAGGTCGATTTGAGCAATTGTATTGACTATATTATCACAGTAAGTAAGAGATAACGGTTGAAGTGTAAGAAAAATACATAAATTAAAATAAAACGTTCAACTCACTTGAATGATTTAACAATTATAAGATATCATACTTCAGTATGCTATAACATGTAATTGCCACCGTTCCAGGAACAACACATCAAAAGTGTTCATAGAAGTATCAATTACTACGGACTTTTCCTTTGAGTAATTTTTTTTTTTATAAATGTCAGTGCGTCAGTACATCAAAAAAATTTTAAGGTGGAAGAAAGATTTATGTAGGCTAGCTATGATTAAAGTACGTCGTTTCCCCAAAAATGAACATATGGATCAGTACCATATATATATATATATATATATATATATATATATATATATATATATATATATAATATATATATATATATATATATATATATATATATATATATATATATATATATATATATATATATATATATATATATATATATATATATATATATATATATATATATATATAACGGATTCTGAGCGAAGCAAAAAATCTATTTTTGGGTGAGGTAGCCATGTCGTCCTGATGGAAGTTCCAATTATGTAGCTTTCTAGGGTATATTTGACTACAGTGATATTCCCAGAGAATTTTACCTCGAGGTATCCAGAATTCTAACTCCTGGAGCGAATATCCCTAAATAATCTCACAAGGATATCGCATAATATCAGAGGACGTATTGTTGACACGTCACATAGCTATCTTCACACCGAACATTATTAACGCTTCAAGGGGGTACAGTGACAAGAATCTGAAACGAGAATGAAAAGAGAGCCGCTCATAAGACATCTCTCCTATCCCGTTTCCAGTGTGTATCTGATGAAGGCGGTAGTGCCCTTTTTATTCCTTGTAACGATATACGAGGTGTTACAAATACAGTACTATAGGGAGGGGTCAACAAGCCCTTTTACAATAAAAGGAAGGGCGGGTCCATCAGGACGACATGGCTACCTCCCCAAAAATAGATTTTTTGCTTTGCTCAAAATCCGTTTTTTGGGCTCAGGCCATGTCGTCCTGATGAAAGTTTACCAGAGCATTACTATATCAGTGGATTCTCAATCAGTGCCGAATTCTCAAGAAGTATTTACCTGGTCCGTCTAGATCTAGAGACCTATGATGTTACCGTCATACATCATTTCATCTAACCATGAACTATGTTAGTGCTTCCTGCCCCCTACAGGGAAGAGTCGTACTAGACTCTGGAAAAAGTCTCGAGGAGTACTTAAAAATTTATGGATGACTAAATGACTAGCCTGTATAGAGGTTTCGCCCTATTAAATATAAAGAAAAGTTTGTATAAGAGTCACCAATGTCAGCATGAATTTGGGACACCTTCCCCAATGTGACTACAAATTTTTCCTCTTTGCCACCAACCCGTTAGGGTACCACGTCAACCCTTCCAAGGAAGAGTTAGATTGAGTGGACTTTTGCTTGAATTAGGGAACAGTCCTAAAAGACAAATCATGATAAGAATATCCATATTTTAATCTTAATGCTCAGTATATTTCAAATAAAATGAGTGTGGGCGAATGAGAAGCAGGGTTCACTCTGAACTAGTTTATTGAAGTTTAATAAACGAACGTATCAGATCAATATTTATAAAATTTTATAAAACGTGCATGATATGCATCAAAGCATAAAGAAACAGTCAACAGAAAATATTGTTTCGTCTACTAAGAAACAGATTTGCCTCTTCAATTGAATTATTAGTAATAATGATATAGTCTGTATACTGTTTATTTACACTAACGTAAAAAACGCTTGGCACAAGTGTCCGTATTATTCTATAGTTCACCAACGACAATGGAACAGTTCGTAAGGACACTTTCGTGGCCTATCGCTCAGTGTGTAGTAACCTACAGCGACTACACACACACCCTCTTAATTGATCGTCCCCACTTAATTACACTGTTCTTCGCAGATTTAAAATAGATTAGAGAATTCTACCTGCTGCTACCACAGAACTCTTAAGTTGCCCCACTAGTTTCGCATAGTGTGTAAAGAACACATTGGGTGATTACCAGCTGGTGTACAAATGAGGATGTTCAAGAACCATATAATATAAAGAAATTTTATGGAAGAGGCAACTTTCCTCGGATCATGACTAACGGGTGTACTGTCTATATCCATTCTGCGAATAATATGGGTGAGTTTCGCCCTTAGTTATAGAAAAATTTAAACCCAGGGTTTCTCTTCTGAACAGCTTTCCTCCCATAAAGTCTGAAGTTCTATGAAGATAGACCTTAGGCACTCCACTGGACATAGAGATGCATCTTTCTTTAGAGGGCAGATTCTCTGGGGACCCCACCTGTTGGTAGGTAGCTTGTTCTTGGTGAGAAACGTTGGGTCTGGAAATATATTCAGTTCTCCCTCCAAGAACTGGACGTGGCTTACCTCTCTTGTGAGAGCCAATATTTCACTAACTCTGGCCCCCAAAGCGAGTAAAAGCAGAAATACTGAAGCCTCATAATGTCATCTGGTTTCCTCCAAAAGTCTGAACTGACTTTTAACACCCAATCTTTTTCTCATCGTTGAGGAGAGTAAATCATGAGATGTAGGTTCCGTGTTTTCTGTGGTGAAGCAAAGACAGTCGACTTCTGTACTCGCTGAGACAGGGATGGATCCGGAAGCGATACAAATTTTAGTCGTAGTTCCAATGCCAGAGGGAACCACACGCTATTTGGCCACTTGTGGGCCACTATTGCAGCTTTCCATTTGAAGGATCGCAGCTTATCGAGGACCTTCAAAAGGAGGTTGTGCGGAGGGAACAGATAAATACTGGACCATCTGTACCAGTCCATGGACATAATGTCCACTGCCTGCGCTAGCGGATCCTCGTGTGGGGACACGTAATGATCTATTTACTTGTTGTCTCTCATCGCAAAGAGGTCTATCTGCAGCTCTGGGACTTGACTCGAGATGAGTGGCGAGGAAAAACTTTCTTTAGTGTCAGAAGTACTGCCAGGGCTTTTAGAAAGTTGATGTGAAATGACTTGAAAAGATTGGACCAAGCTCCTTCGACTCTAATCTGATGAGAGTGACCTCCCCAGCCTTCCTTTGAAGCGTCTGTGTGGATAGGTACTGACGGGGGAGGAGGTTGAAGATGTATTGATTTCTTCAATTGCTTAGCATTGGACCACGGCTTGAAAAGCGTTTGCAGTCGAGTCGGTAGTGGTCTTATTAGATCTCTTCGCGCGTTTGATGCGTATTTTCTCCAGACTCCTGTTGCATCCTTAAGCTGTGCTCTTAGCACTGGATCTGTTATCAAAGCAAACTGTAGAGAGCCCAGCACTCTCTCCTGTTCGTGTCTAGATATCTGTTTGGATTTCAATAGTCTCTTGATAGATCCTGCTATTTCTTTCCTCTTCTTACCAGGAATGGAGAGTCAATGTGAATCCAAATTCCATTGGATTCCTAACCATTGAAATTTTTGAGCTGGAGAAAGTCAAGAATTTTTTTATGTTGATCTTGAATCCCAGATGTTCCAGGAACTGGATCACTATCTTAGAAGTTTGCATGCATTCTGTCCTGGATGCTACCCACACCAGCCAGTCGTCCAAGTAGGCTACTACTTGGACCTCCTTTAGGCGTAATTGATGGACGGCTGCGTTCTCGAGCTTCGTGAAAATCCTTGGGGTTATGTTTACCCCGAAAGGCATGGCTCTGAAGGCGTAAAGTTTTCTATGTAACTTGAAACCTAGGTAGGAGGAGAGGTGACGATTAATTGGAATGTGCCAATAGGCGTCAGACAAGTCTATAAAGACAGTATATGCCCTTCTGGGCAGTAGTGTCCTTTTGTGTTGAAGCGTGAGCATTCTGAACTTGTAGTTCATAATGAACTTGTTGAGTGGTGACAAGTCTAAAACGACTCAGAGTTTTTCTGATTCCTTCTTTGGAACACAAAACAACCTTCCTTGGAATTTTATGGACTTAACTTTCCGGATTACTCTTTTGTCTTATAGTTCTCGGACATATTCTTCCAGAACGGGAGATAAGTGTTGGAAGAATTGAGGAAATTGATGTGGAAGACTGCTCCAGCTCCAACCTAGTCCATTTTTAATCAGGCTGTGGGACCAGGGATCGAAGGTCCATCGATCCCTAAATAGCTGTAGTCTCCCTCTTACTGGAAGTATCTTACTTCTGCTGTTGTGGACCTGAGGCCTTGCCTCCTTGACTGCGTCCTCCCCTCTTGAAGGGCGTCTAGAAGAACCTCAGGCTGTTCCTCTAGCTCTTGAACGAAAGGAAGAAGTCTGCCTTTCGTTTGCTGGGTTAAAAAACTGACGATTGTGTCGCCACTTGTTGAGGTACCAGCTGGTACGTGGGTGGAGGTTGTGCCACTATTCAAAGCACTGCAGTCACAGGAAGTTGTTGTTGTTGTTGCTGTAGGTAGGGCAAAGCCGGTTGAGAAGATAGCCCAGACTTTTTTGTCTTTCTCTTGGGTTGGGGACCCTCACCAGGAGAAGACTTTCTCTTAAGATCTATGCCCCACTTTTTGAGAAGGTTCCAATTCTCTGTGGCAGCCTTGTGTACTACCACTTTAACCACTTCATTGGGAAAGAGGTCTTTACCCCAGATACGAAAGACCAGTTTCCTCGGTTCATGCCTCACTACAGCCGGGGCGAACACAAACTCTCTACAGGCTCTCCTACCTTCAATAAAGCTATAGAGATCCTTCGTAACTGGTGCCAGATGGGTTTTGGCAACAACCATGACATGTCCTTGTTTTTGGGGTTACTTGCAATCGTTTCTAGTGTCGTTTGCAACGACATTGATGCCGCAAGTCTTTCCTTTGTCTCTTGCTCTCTACGCAAGAGAACCTCCGACAGTTTTGGAAGTGCCTCACCGAACTGGCGTTCAGCAATATCAGCTTCCAGCTTCCCGACTGAGAAGGTAAGGTGTACGTCCTTCCAGTCTTCTTGGTCCAAGGGCAAGGTCAGAGATAACGGCTTGCACTCCTCCAAGGAGGGGCATGGTTTCCCTGCCTCCATCGCCTTTAAGGCTGCCTTATATCCCTTTTCCAAGAAGGGAAAGGCTCTGGTAGCAGAGGCCCCAAAGGAGGGAAGCTTCTTACTCAAGGCGAGCACCTTTGAGTTCGTGAAGCCCCTCTCTTTCATCGAGCTTGCTAGTAATGTCTGAGCTTTATTATGGTAAAAAACTATGCCTTCCTAAGATACATATAGCAGTCGAGATAAGAATCTTTATTGGGCCAAAATTCCACTTCTTATAGGGGGATTGCTCCCAACTTTTCTGAGATCACGATCATCCCGGTTGTCATTGGCATGTGTTCGGCATACCTCCAAGGATGGGTATCCGAGCACAAAGGAAGATCCTTCACGCTGAGCCGTTTCTGGGGCCCATGTGATGCTGCAAGTCTACGTATCTCCAGTTTCATTGCAGCTTTCTTATCCTCATTCTTCCTTTGAATTTGTTGGATTATCTCAACAATGGAAGGAATAGTCCTTCCCAGTTCACCTGAGATAGCAGACGATGTAGAGGGAACAGGTTCTGGGTCCGGAACCGATGTAACCGACACTTTGTCGATTTCTTGCTCTTCTACTTGAGGAGCCTGGAACAGCTCCTCATCCTTACCTTCTCCTAGAAGGTCCTTCTCAGTTGACTCCAACACCTCCGACATCCTATCATCCAATTGGATGTCTTGAAGGGCGGCCGAGACTTCAGAATCTACCGGATTCTAGGCAGTTGGTATCTCCACCTGAGGCTAGGGGATGATTGCTTCAGCCGATGCTTTAAGGAAAAGGTAGGCCCTCATCTTCTCATTTGGAAGTTAGGGGCCTGAAGTGTTTTTCTGAAAACCCCTCAGCCAGGATCGTAATATTTCACCGGGAGCATCCCATGATTCCATCGACCTAGGGTCGTCAAAAGCCTCGGTAATCAGGTTAGAACAAACTGTACAAACCTGAGAGTCCCCATAGCGAAGATCACCTCTGGAGGCTGCGCATGCTGCGTGCCTCCTACAATATTGATGCACACAGAAGTTCTTATTGCGGACATTACAAAACACACTCCCGTACTTCAGATGGTCCTCCTGTAAAGAGAAGAAAAATCCATAAGTATCAAGTGAAGGCTTTCACTTATATTGACACATTTAGCTTATATATAAAAGCTATAAAAGAAAGAAGGAAAGACACATTCTTGTATTTCATGTTCAGTCAGTTGCTGTAACCTCTCAAGATATTAAAACTAAGGTTAATTCTATACTAGAATACCTTGTGTAATTTCCTAAACGGAAATTTAATGTGTAGTTTTAATATACGGGATCGAAAAAATACAGAAAGAACTCACTTTCTATATAATGTACAGTTTCAACAAAAGGCTGCACAAGATAACATTATGTATGATGAAGAACTTCAGTGTTATCACAAACTCTGTACAGCAGTTTCTACTAATGTAGTGTGTCCTACACTACGAATATAGCAACTACTGTACATCGCTTGCTGTTGTGCCAGCCGGTATGCAGGCACGTGCCGGCCGGCATCAACCCCTGTATAGTTCAAAGATATACTATCTTTAACTAATAGGCGGCAGCCCACTGATTTGCGACTGTATGCCGGCTGGCAATCATTGCAAGCCGACGGCTGAAAACACCAATATCTGGCTGTCGGCTGCTAATCGTAGCGGCCAGCAGATTCGGGCTGTGTTTCCACTGCCGGCCGTCAAAGGTAATAAAACCCATGCCCACCGAAGGTAGCCAAGAACCAGAAAACCTCTACCTGCCCAGCTGTCGGCTGTCAAGCCGGCAGCCGGGATAGGGGTGCAACACAATATTCAGAGAAACAGTATGGATGTAATGTTATAAGGCGGCATGCCATACGACCTTCTATCCAGAAAGAGTGAACTTATGGAAGGGGAGAATGTAGCATTCAGGCTTCCATAGAATCCATAGCCTGCTGGGCTCTACCGGCAGACATGGAAGAGTGACCAAGGGAGGTCTGGGGTTCACTCTGCAAAGAACAAAGAGTCTCTGCCGGCCGACACGTAATGCCAGCCGGCAGAGTGCTGAGCCGGTCCTCCATCCTGTCCTATGCTAGGTACGGAAGTAGGACTGTGGCCAAAAGAAAATAAAAGAAAGAGAGGTGGGGAAGGGATAAGGGTCCTAAAGACTTCGTTCTAGCAAAAGACACACTCAGCAGTTTAGGGAAGCTCATCCTAACCAAGAGTTGTCTATTAGCGAGTAAGACTGGCAATGCTTGCTATCCTCCTCCCAACCAGAACAAAGTTAGGTGAAGTTATTTTGCCGGGTATCCGAGAAAACTCATTCTCCAACCCGAGAAAAAACAACACAGGACAGTCTGCTAGGCCACTAGAGGAAGGAATTATCTCTTACAGAATCCTTCCGACATGGACTAGGGAAGCAAAGCTTCTTGTGTCCGCCCCTAACCTAGCAAAGGAGATTCATTTTCCATGCTAGGAAGAAGCAGACCACAGACTAAAAACTCTGAAGTTCTGCCTAAACCCAAAAACCAGTCACTCTGGTTATCAGGACAGGACAGACATATTCTAGAATAGTAATACCTTGATTAATATACGGGTAGAACCACTAGGATTAAGCTAAGGGCTTTCAGAGGGAGAGAGGGATTGAACTTGGCCTCCGGAGGAGAAAAGAACAATCGGGGAAGTGCGAAAGTATACTACTGTACCTAGAATACTAGAGGAGCTAAATAGCTAAATTATTAAAGCATAACAAACCCATAGGAGCGAGCGATAGCATCCAGGATGCCTCCGGTAGGCAGCAGCTCTTGTTTACGTTAAAATCACTTTTGATTTAATTCAAAACGACAAGAGCTTACATTTATACATAGTAAAGATAATACTTAACTTCCTAAAGGCAGAAGAGGCCGGAGAAGTCATCAAAATGTTGAATTAGATCCAAAATAACGAGAGAACACAAGGGAAAACACCGAGTAGTAGAGCTGCATGAAAAGGAATAAAGAGGGCGCTACCGCCTTCATCAAATACACATTGGAAACGGAAAAGAAGAGATGCCTTATGAGCGGCTCTCTTTTCATTTTCGTTTCAGATTCTTATCACTGTACTCCCTCGAAGCGTTAATACTGTTCGGGGTGAAGATAGCTGTGACGTGTCATGAATACGTCCTTTGATATTATGCGATATCCCTGTGAGATTATTTAGGGATATTCACTCCAGGAGTTAGAATTCAGGATACCTTAAGGTAAAATTGTTTGGGAATATCACTGTAGTCAAATATATCCTAGAAAGCTACCTAATAGGAACTTCCATCAGGACGACATGGCCTGAGCCCGAATATATATATATATATATATATATATATATATATATATATATATATATATATATATATATATATATATATATATATATATATATATATATATATATATATATATATATATATATATATATATATATATATATATATATAAGAGAGAGAGAGAGAGAGAGAGAGAGAGAGGAGAGAGAGAGAGAGAGAGAGAGAGAGAGAGAGAGAGAGAGAGAGAGAGAGAGAGAGAGAGAGAGTTAACTAAAAAAGTAACAAAATAAAGTTGTATGAAATTCCTATTGTCGGTAGAACTATTTGTTGGGATTTTGTTTAGAAATCAAATGGAGTCTAAAGTGTGATATTTGTAAAAAATATTTTCATTTTCCTCGAGAAGGGACTTTTAAGAAAGACAAGAGTATCTTGAGAGCCAGATTAAATTTCCATATCAGATTAATTGTCTTCCAAGAAAATGGAAAGTGGATGCGTTGATAGACCTTCTCAAAGTGGCTAATGTATTATTATTCAAGCTGTTAACCCTAAAATGTGTGTATAAACTTTGTAGTACAAGCCCTTGTGTCTCCTGATAGTACGTAACATATTGATAATGGAATTGAAATCTAATATTATTTGAACCTTTCTATAGGATCATGTTTTCTCTGTGAAACTATTAGCACAGTTTAGCCTTTCGTAATGATAAGCGTCAGATATGGATCCCTCGTAGTCTTTCGTTCTGTTAACATCCATGGTTGATATCAGGGCGGGTTTCATTAATTTTTTTTTTAATAAATATTATTCTTATGAATCTAAAACTAAAGTGACTTTTGGCGTTGGTTAAATATGCAAGGCTGTAGTTTTTATTTTTTTTATTTTACCCTCTGGGTTTTTAATTATATGTAATTGGATTCTTTTGTTATCAAAAAGCCACGTAGTTTGCAAATTTTTCTACATATTAATATCAAGAATGGGAGTTGGGGTCATTAAGATAAAATTTTATAATATCAAAATACTGTAGTTTTACTGATATACTTAATTCATTTTTTGTTTCCAAGCCGTATGAAGAGGAGAGTGATGGAAATAGAGGTACAGGAAACGAGGAGAGGGAGACCAAAGCGAAGGTGGATGGACTGTATCATGGATGACCTTCAATCAGAGAGATTAACCGGTGATAAAGTGTGGGAGAGAGATAGATTGAGAACGCTGGCCCGAAACATCGACCCCACATAGAAGTGGGAAGATATGCAGACAAAGAAGAAGAAGGTGTATTCATTGGTCGAGATCCATTTTCTCAAACTCTTGGCTCTAGTTTTTCCACAGAGCAAATTGGTGATGAAAGACTGTCAAGATTCCAAACTCTTAATTTTAATTATATACTAAGAATATATTTAAATCTTTCGAGACTTTACAAAAAAAAAATCTTTCCATTCTTCCAATAACCTTTTAAATGAAAGTAACAGTCACTTTATTCCTCACTAAGGAGTCACCAAAAATTGTGGGCCACAGCTTCTCATCACTTCAAGCACACTTCTATTTATATCAGCACTCCATATCTTCTTCCAGACCACCATTTCCGCGTAATAGCCACTAGATTCAATGAAGTCGAGCAATTAGCTGAGTGCAAAGTAACAATTGGGAAAGTCCAGCAATACCTTCCGCAAAACATTTTATTACTTGATTCCCTACTGACTACGACCGGATGTCACCGTTTTTATCCCTTAATGCAAAATGTTTATTTAACATTTATTTTCTTTACAATTCGTTTAATTTAGCTAGGATTATATATAGGCTGTGTAAGTTATGCACATATCTGAAGTAATTTCTTCGAAAACTAGAAAAGGATATCGTAGTTCTTCCCAACTTATTTCAGTGGTATGAATGAGAAAGGCACATCAAAACAGATGAATAGATATTTTTTAACATAATAGGATTTATTTAATATAAAGATTAAATGATTTAATTGAAGTTTAAGATAGTATCAAAATATGACTTCAATCCAAATTCTATTAAACCTCATATATCATTATATAGAGCATATCCTTTTTGTATTACCAAGTACACAATATACAGTTTTCTGTAACATATAACAAAATCCACACATATTTTGTAGGTGTTTCTATAAGCATAATAAATATATGATATGATTACAGATAAAAAAAAGATATGTCAACTACTCAAACACATTCAAGTAAAATAAAATAAAAAAATTTGTTCAAATTATTCATGGATAAGAGCTATTTCAGTTTTCTTCAATGTTATTTTTCAATGTTTTTGCATTTGTGAAAGTTCCGTGTTATAGCGTTATAAAAACAACTCGCCAGGAATCTAGAATACATAGGCGCTGAAAAAGCCTTAAACCCCCCCCCCCCCCCAAAAAAAAAAAAAAAAAAAAAAAAAAAGCACTGGTAAATAGCTTGCATGCTGAAGTAAATGAAGCAGAAGCACTTTGCGAGAGAAAATATCTGTGATTTTGTATGCTAGGAAATAAATCAGAGTAGGAATAACATTCGCCAAAAATTTGGGATAGATAGAAAAAGTAACATTTTTTTTTTTATTATAATTATTTGATGACAATTTTATTGTCTTAATATGGTCGATAGAAATTTCAGTATGTTAATGCAACATGATGGAGGTATTCATGGTACAAAGGAAAATTAGTAACCTGTATCATATTATATTTATTTGATAAATAGAAGCTTTATTTCATAGCTCAAATAACACTCACACCGAGTAACAAAATTATATTTTGTTACCTTCTTATTCCTTGAAAGGAAAATAAAAGTCAATAAAAAAAATATCCTCTACTTTTCCTTTTTCAATAGAACCAATATTAATTGTAAAAAACACCTAAATGCACAGTAATGAATCTTGAAATATCACCTTCAAAACGTTATTCCAGTTAGCCCCAAATATAATATACAACATATTTTTCCCTCTAGCATACATTTTTTCTGATGTTAAGTGAAGTTATCTCAAAAGCTGCACAAACAATGCCGAAACATTTAGATCTCTGGAAGACAATCCATAAAATAATAATAATAATAATAATAATAATAATAAAAATAATAATAATAATAATAATAATAATAATAATAATAATAATTCATCAAACGTTATCCTGTAGGGTATGAATTCTTTTAATAATGAGTATTTTTTTGTTATAAAGTGAGGAAATTCTTATAGCATCAAGTAATTTAAGGCAGCAGTTTTCTTGTTTTTCTGAATCGATCATTGCCTTCAAAGATTGTTTTTAAACGAAAAGACCTGATATGCTAGTGTCCTACTTCATTTAAAGGATTCAATGCCTTGCACGAATGGCAGAGGTAAATGTCATTGACTTGCCCTAGCAAGCAGACAAATGCTATAGAGATAGAGCATATAATCAGTGCTTAAGCCCCCTCACCACCCATTCTATGACCAGGAAGAGCCAGTCAATGGCTGCTGAGTATTCAACAGGTAGACCTATAAGTTCTCACAAATTCCCCATCTTTAGCTACGAAGGATGATGAGGCTGAAGCAACCAAAGGAACTAACAAGTTTGAGCAGGAATCAAACCCCAATCTAGCAATTACCATGCAAAGACGTTACCAACAGAAAACCTCAGCTCTAACATCAGCTGTTTCAGTTAATAGCTATTAGCTTTAAATCAGGGTACTTTTAGAAAGAGGTCATTATCATTATATAATGGCGGTGCATTTATATTAACGAAAATTAAAAGAAATCTAAGAAACATAAAAAATCGTTTAAAAACGGAGAATTTTATGATATTTTGAACAAAAAGGCAAAAGAATTCTACTCCATTTCGAGTTTTTGAGACTTTGTGATGGAGAAAACCTTTGAGTCCTCACTTCACTCCGCATTCTCTACACTACAGGTATAAACATAATAAAACATTAAATTGCCTTATAGCGCACCGTGCCGGTTGACCCTAGCCTTATAGCGCACCGTGCCGGTTGACCCTACCTTATAGCGCACCGTGCCGGTTGACGCCAGGTTTATTTTTCTAATGAATCATACTTTTTAAAAAACAATTTATATATAACATCACATTCTAATAACTTCTACAAACTTCTGTACTGATATAGCAGTGCATATTTAAAACAAAATGAACAAACTGTCAAATTAACATATAAGCCTCCTCTGCCGCCCAGGAAAAACCATAGATAAAAAACAAAATCTCAAGTTTTGAAAAAACTATGGAAACCTGTGTATCCACGGCAATAATGCAGAGTAACTCAAATTTGAGTGGTGGAACCTCACTCTTGTACTACTAATAAATAATAATGATAATAATATTAATAATAAATTCGACTTGCTCGGGCTAGCGTGCGCTAGAAAGTGACCACTTACTAAATACCTCTTCAAACATTGAATACGTTTCACCCAACACTAAATTCTCATTGGCCACTGCCTACATAACAACTGAACTTAAGTAACAAGACACTTAAGATTTGCTTACATGTCGTTAGGACAATTATTTTTCGCTATACTTCGTAACGCGAAAAATTCTAGTCCTCACTTCACTCCGCATTCTCTACACTACAGGTATAAACATAATAAAACATTAAATTGCCTTATAGCGCACCGTGCCGGTTGACCCTAGATAATACCAAAGAAAGGGAGAGAAGGAAAAAAAATGGAGAGAGAGAAATAAATGCTCCGATTGAATGATTTACACATTTAACCTCTTTTTGAAGCCTTTGACAAACATGTTTACTTGAAACAGACTACCAACACTCATGTCTATGAAGACACCTATCATTGACGTTATCGTTTGCGATGTTTGAACTTGTAGCCACAGTTTTAACAAAAAATTATGTTTGGTTACATTACAGGAGCTTTTAAAAAACTTCTTAAAGAGAAATCGATCAAAGGACAAAATCATTCCAGCTTCCTCTGCATCAAGCAAAATACATCAAATATGGAAAAGCATTTGTGATAACTTCCGATATCAAAAACTAAACAGTATTGGTGATTTAATTTTTTTTTTTTTTTTTCTGTTCAACTAAGAAATCTTCAAATTACAATAAACTTAATTCCCCAAATCTCAGATAAGAAAACTTTAATGATCTATCAAAATAATAAAGAAGTTTTTCAATATAGGAAAATATAATCCGCACGGATTCTGCAACACCATATTATCAAAAAGATCCTTTGTATGCACCGATCTACCAGCTTAATGTTTCACAGGTGCTTGCAAAGATTTAACAAGTGAATTTTCCGTTGGATCTATGTAACCCCTCATTTCATGCATGCACGTTATGGCATAAATAGCTAGATCACTGGAGATTACTAAAACGCCGGAATCTAATAGAAGCGTGATAAATAAAGCAACATACAATGGCATTTCGCTTTGCTCGTGACCATTATTGTAAGTTTCTCTTTGATGAAAGACAAATTTGTAGGCCTTGTCGATGCTGCCATTCATCGATGATAGAAGATGCTCATGACAACTGAGGTCCCCCAATTTCCTGTCCAAATTAGATGCCACCGTTAAAGACGACTGCTGGCATTTCATTGCATTCACGATCCTGGAAAGCAGATTCCAAAAATAAAACAATGTACATATATACTTGTAATTTCAAAAACCTTTACCTTCTATATCAAAGTTAAATTTCAGCGATTTTTTTTTTTTTTTTTTTTTTTTTTTTTTTTTTTTTTTTTCTCCTTATCTTTGCCGTGTAATAAAACCTTTGTTACGTAAACACTCAAAGTTTAACAATAAAGTTTCCCTCGTTAATATGAACAGTCAAGATGCAGAGGACTTTCACATAGGAATATTCTACTTAAGAATTTTTACCTCCATTTTATTAATAACCTTTGGTATAAAGCACCAAACCTCAAGTTAAAGCATCAATTGCCTCTGTACCTGGACACCAATATTAGAGATTAAAAAACCTCAACATATTTTTAAAAGTAGCAAAACAGTCTAAAGAATTAATAACTCTCACAAGTCCATAACTCTGAAAAATGTAAAAAGAATTGACCATTCATCCATGTTAGTTGACAACACTTCAAAAGATCCGCTCTTTTGTACTCTTTCTGGGCTTACATACATTGATGACCTGAACAGTGTATTCAGTACAAGTTTAAATTCTTTGGTTTTCTATGAATTCCAAATCTGGCTTTTTGCTACCTACTTGCATTAAAATCGAAAATTTTATCTGGAACAACGTTCAAACATTGCCAAAGTACTTTACATAATTCTGTCGACTGCCTCCTGCTCCTTCATGTTTAATTTTAAAGATTAATTTGCTGTCCAGTTTCCAACCACTCTTTTCATGATATGAAAAAAAAAATGCGCTGTATTCATCGTTAAAAACTTCAGAATTACTCCAAACCTACTACTGAGATGTCACAACATATAAATTTCCCAACACCAGAGGCGTCACAATAGAGTGATAAACTGCCTACATCTGAGGCGTCACAATATAGTGATAAACTGCCTACACCTGAGGCGTCACAATATAGTGATAAACTGCCTACACCTGAGGCGTCACAATATAGTGATAAACTGCCTACACCTGAGGCGTCACAATATAGTGATAAACTGCCTACACCTGAGGCGTCACAATATAGTGATAAACTGCCTACACCTGAGGCGTCACAATATAGTGATAAACTGCCTACACCTGAGGCGTCACAATATAGTGATAAACTGCCTACACCTGAGGCGTCACAATATAGTGATAAACTGCCTACACCTTAGGCGTCACAATATAGTGATAAACTGCCTACATCTTAGGCGTCACAATGAAGTAATAGGTTAAATAAGTCTGATGCAAGTATATAGTTAAAGTAAGGACCAAAATAAAAAGAATGAATTTCTGCGTCAAAACGTGCTCTCAACCGGAGCATCTGATATTTCTTCATTAAGTTCTCAACTAGCTTTGCTCAATATGTAAAAATACAGCAATACTTTATCGTTTTCATTTTAACAATACCTTTCACGACAAATTTCGTGGAAATTATGTAACAGACAATTCTGTCCAAAAGATATTCGTTAAAATAACGTTTTCGTTAATTCAGAATGTTTGGCATCTAAACAAGGTCTTTAACGACATAGTTTATCCTAACACTGTAGTTACGAAATTCGCCTTCAGTATTCGTCCTCTGTAAACCTTTCCAAATACAATTTAGAGTCTGAAAACCAATTATACTTTCTTGTAAATAAATCCAAATCTTGAAGCTTTTAAAGTAAATAGCTAGCATCCAATGCCCCTTCAAATAAACCATCCGCAGCTATGCCATCATCTAAAAATACTTCAATCTTCACTTCCTTAGATCTCCAATATCTAACAGACTTAAGAACTTTAGTAAAGATGTACCGCCGCTTCAAAAATATCTAAAGAATATCCATTATAAAAAACTTTTTAAATTTTTCCCCAATGAGAAAGATATTGGCAACGTTTTAATAGATTTCTATGCGATAAGCAGACTGTAGACTGATTAAATCCTTAAAAAGTTTGTAATAAAAAACCAGCCTTTGCTTGCCATTTCCATTCTTGGTCACCGTCAAAGGAATTATTTCTTAGTTTTTCTGATACCAGTGTCACCCATTCTCTTAATAAATTCTGATTCGTCCCTTTCTGACCTATTGTTACCCAATCCAACAACCACAGTAACGGTTTTGAAATGGAATTTTGTGATCGCCCTTTTAGACGTCAATGACTATCTTACCGGACCCAATCTAATTCTGTTCAATGTATTGTGAATAACAACAACCAACAGGCGATTAAAACAATAAAATAAAATAAACACAATGTTCCAATTTCCTTGTACCAACTGCTAAGTATACAAAAATAAAAACAGCTATATTTTCACTTATCTTTTCGACGTCTTTCTTGGTACATTCCTGGCTCCAATGTCAACTCTCGGCCTTTATTGAGCTCTAGACCTCTTCCATCAACGTTGATATGAATCCACACTTTCCCTCGATCTTTAACTAGCTTGACACTTTCGGCGATGCTGCTCTTTGCGTACTAACTCGTTTCTGCAGCAGTTTTAGATGTTCCTTGTCCTCCAAGTTGATAAACAATCGCATCTAATGCTAACATTTTCGTATCAGTTTCCTCAAAATAACGCGATGCTCATTCAAATGGTTTTCCATCATACTTTAACGAGGTGCGGATACTTGTTGAATATTCTGCTGGAAATCGGATAATAGATTGTCCATCACTTCTTGAAACGGTTTCAGCATTCTGATTGCTAACGTGAAAACGCTATTCACATCTGAAGCTGTATTTGACCCTGCCTGGCGTCCTGGCTAATAAATTCGACTTGCTCGGGCTAGCGTGCGCTAGAAAGTGACCACTTACTAAATACCTCTTCAAACATTGAATACGTTTCACCCAACACTAAATTCTCATTGGCCACTGCCTACATAACAACTGAACTTAAGTAACAAGACACTTAAGATTTGCTTACATGTCGTTAGGACAATTATTTTTCGCTATACTTCGTAACGCGAAAAAATTCTATTCCCAACACAGCCCCACAACAACAACTCTTCAGGAATCAGATAGGTTCTGGCGATATGGTGTGGAAGGCTCTCCTACTAAAGCTTAGGACGGGAGGGGAATAGTGTGAGGAAAATAAATGTTTTTTATTTTTCCTGAAGTGTATTCAGTAAGCATTCATATGTAGACATGAGTAAAATATAGCGTGTCAGTAGCTGCATGTGTATTATCTATTTTAATGAAGTGGTTAAAATATCCATTTATATATTACAGACTCTTAAAGGAAATTCAATAATGGTCTCCATCATATGAACACTATATATCAATCACAATACATCACTAAGTAGGCCTTGGTTATAGTAAAAGAACTGTGATTATGACTTGATCCTTCCATCTTCTGCCATAATCCATGAATAGTGCTAGAAGCATGTGTGGTATATTGCGTATGCTAGAGTTGAATATCCCAAGCTCTATGCCATTCACCAGCCCATAAAAGGTATATAACATACGGTCATAGGACTCAACAGATGATCATGAAGCTGAAATAAATGCAACTAAGGCATTGAATAGATTCGATCGAGAGGAGTCAGGGTTAAAGGCTAAGGTTGATGGTAACCACGTTTTGCTTAAAGGTGTCTCTAATTGAGCATCCAAAGGGTTAGTTTTTTTATTCTTTGGTCATCTCTGGATGAGCTCACCAGAGTGAATTACCACTGGAAGCATTCTTTTCAAGATCACCCCACAGTTTGCTCTTGCTCATAGCTGTTGAAGCATGCAGGACTATTATGAATGAACGGATAAAGATCACCCCACTCTTGTGAAGACCAGACATGGTCTCTTGCAGTTTTCCAGCCCGGAAGGGCCCCCTCTTGTGTGGTCTAGGGATTAAGTTTACAAGTACATACAGAAACTTAGCAATATGTGAGTCAACTCCAACTTCCTGTTCAATTGAACTGTGGCTGCCTTCATCCTTGTGAGCTAAGGAAAGGGGGTTTATGGGAATGTATAGGTCTACCTGCTGAGCTATCAGCAGCCATTACCTGGCCCTTCCTATCCCGAACTTGGGTGGAGAGCAAGCCTGGGCTTTAATCATCTGAGCAGTCTCTAAGGCACTGTCATCCTTGATAGGGCAATGTACCTGTTCCTTGCCTCTGCTAAACCTATGAATTTGATACAAGGCCGTTTGGCTGCTTGGGCTCGAGGTTGATATGTAGGTGACGTAAGTTGTCCTTTTTAGGTTGGGAGAATTTTAGTATCTATATAACATACCAAAATGAGAAGATCCCCTAGGAGGCTATTCATGAATCATTAAAACGTCCCTACATTACGAAAGGCAAAGCAGGATTGATTGAAAGTATATTCGCCGAAGGGGTAGAGATGGCAGGCTTGGGATTGCCTTCTAAGTTAATGGGCACTTGATAAAACCCCTTCAGGAGATGGACGGTAAACAATATTTTGCACTGTGAAGGCAGATGATGATGTTGGGGATGGGTTATTGGTCTGGCTGTGTCTTCGTGTTAATACGCATATAATTGCCACAAGTGTGTTGGGATCCCTTATTATTTAGGATTATGTGCAGATATGACGACAAAGTAGCATTTCTTTCATCCTGCACCTGCCAAGCAGTCTGGTGTCAGTCATCTGACTCTTGAAAACACTTAGCGCCCCGCTGTCTTGATATTGTGATAGATATAATGATTGTTGCGAACTGTGGTCATCTTTCGTGGTTTTTATTGAAAGCCTTGTGGATATAAAGTGATGAGATGGCCTTAGCCATGAGGTTAGATGGAGTAAGTGATAAAAGTGTTGAAGAGTACCTGTTGTTAATTAAGTGTTGATGTGCGACGTTAACCATGAGGTAGGAATGAGAGAGGAAATCCTTACCAATGAGAGGCAGTTTAACAATGATGACGATGAAATTTAATGGGTACTGGGCACCCCAAAACTACAGCATCATTGTCTCGTCATCATGAATGAAGATAATGGATCTGTTTGCGGCCCATAAGAGAACATTGGCACCCTTAGGATGAGGGGTCGCACACTTAATAGGTAATATGACAGAAGGGAACAACCTGCACCAATAACTACCAAAAAACTGCATATTAGTCCAGAA
>NC_090746.1:42535665-42540665 GCF_036898095.1 Palaemon carinicauda | reverse complement strand
TATTTTTTTTAAATAAACGTTATTTGAAATTGAAATTGAGATATTAATTAGCTATTGCCCTTATGATTAATCTATCTATATGCTCGGTAGCAAGGGGGAAAGAATTTGATGAAATATCATCATTGGTAAGAAAAATATAGGTGCGATACCATAAAATCATTCATCAAGGATAGCGATAAATCTTTCTGAAGTAAATTTCCGCTATAAGAGCGATAGCATTAGTAGAAAGAAAGGTCCTTGATTGTCCTAAATAAAACGTTTACTCTAATAATTCTGTTTGACTGATAAGGATTTAAACCAATGTTTTCTGGCTAGATTTTGGATAAGAATCATTCCAACTATTCATGAAATGATCATTCCACAATAAACGGTATCTATTATGCCATTTATTTTCCTTATCTATTTTTTCATGTTTTACTTTATATTGTGTAATTACTATATTTTAAACGATATCTTGACTTTCCTTATAATCTATTTTAAAACTTTAGCTAAACAGAAAAAAAAAAATTTCTGTTAGGAGAACTTTAATTTTCGGTAGTGAGAGTTTTTTAAAGGTTCAGGAGTCACACAAGAATAGCAGTGAAAATGCTATAGAAACTGATCATATATACTTATGATCAACGCCTAAGCGCAATGTTCAAGTTAAGCCCAGGCAATGGCTGCTGATGACTCAGATGGCTGACATAAAATCTCCACCAAGCCCCAATCATCAGTTTACAAGGAGGGTGAGGTTACAAACTCTACCAAAAACTATCTCGAACTTGTGCCAGCAGCTTACCAAGCAGATAAGGAAGTTTTGATAAACATAAGTATGTTCTCCTTATAGGTTTCCTTATAATTTGATATATGAAAAAAGAAAATGTTTAGTTTTTATTATACTATTAACACATTGGATATCATGGGATATCCGGCTTAACAGTAATCAGAGCATGAAATCCCCAAAATTTTATTTTCCGAGACCTTGTGATTTTTTTTTTATTTAGAAACTTTGAAGTTTTATTTGAAAATAGCTTTGATATTATTTTTATTCTGATTGTATATCATTTCCGCCTTTCTCCAGCAATTCATTTTTAGATGATTTTGTCGTTCGTCTTCTTATGTTAAATGTTAAACTAAAAAACATCAGTTTCAGCTATGTAAATACACCTATTTTTCCCTTCCCTTTTACCATCATCGCACTGGATGCAAAGCTTAGGAAGTATTAACTAGAAAACAAAATAAATAAAAAAAAAAACAATCTTTTTTTCTTTCTCTTTTGTGGTTGGAGAGACAGACACCTTGATGGAAGTCTGAAGACACGGACACTAAGCTCCTCATAAGAGAACATATTTTAGAATTTTAAGAGAAGGGATGATGAGGGATGAAAATCCATTGCTACCACTAGAATTTCAACAGGTAGCAAAGAAAATGCAGAATTATCATATTTCAATCAACAGTATTTCATGACATTTCAAAATATGTTATTATTATTATTATTATTATTATTATTATTATTATTATTATTATTATTATTATTATTATTATTATTATTATTATTATTATTATTATTATTATTATTATTATTAGCTAGACTAAACACCTAATTGTGAAAGCTAGATGGTAAAAGTCCGAGGGCTCCCAGAGGAAAGAATAGCCCAGTTAAGAAAGGAAGTAAGGAAATAAATAATAGTAATGAACAATTGCAATAACAAATTTCAAGAACAGTAAGAATATTAGGATAGATCTTACACGAATAAAGTATTAAAAGAAACTTATGTCAGCCTATTCAGCTTAAAATCCCTCGCAACATACTTGAATTAGCAAATTTCCAAATTTAAAGAGTCACACAGAGTTAGAAAACATTATCAATGTTAATATCATTTATTCCATTTTGTAAATGTTTTTCAAAACATTCTTGTGAGTAATTGTTTATTGACATGCAACAGTTTCTTACCTTATGGCCACTTGAAAGAAATTACCAATTAATATATTCATCATATATTTATTGTATATCAACTTCATACAGACTATATTGTAACATAATTGTCGAATTTCGTATTATCCTGTAACATTTTAGTGCTTGTTATATAATAATAAACTGAGAAAAAAAATATTGCTCCATGCTTTAAGATAAAAATGATTATGCAGTCTTAGCCCAATTCAGATAAGTAACTTAGTGATTTATTAGATCACTTTAAAAGTGAATTATGTCTGATCTACAGGATTCATTATTGAATTGTATAAACCTCCATTTTTTTTTCCAATGCCATGGCGGCATTGCAACGCCAATGGCCAACTCCTACTGGGTCTGTGTGCAGAACACCAACTTGTGGTAACCAACACCATCTTCCAGTTACCAAAGCGACAAAAGACCACATGGAGACACCCACGGTCTAAACATGGGCACACCCTGGACTACGCCCTGACCAGAGCCAGAGATCGAGGAGACGTCCGCATCACCCGATCCATGCCCGGAGCGGACGACTGCTGGACGGACCAAAGACTCCTCATCTCCCGACTCTCCGTGATGACCCTACGACCACCCAGAAGGGCACCTGACAGCGTACCACACCAACGCTTTGATTGTAGTAAGCTCCGCAACCCACAGGTGGCACAGAACTACAAGGAGGCCTGCGAACAATACCTCGCAGACCCCGTGGGTCAGGCCACTGTTGAGCACCACTGGACCACCCTCAGAAACGCCATGGCCCGTGCCGCGGAGGAAACACTAGGCTACACCACCAAGAAACGGCAGGATTGGTTTGATGAGAATGATACTACCATCTCTCTTCTCATTGAAACCAAACAACAAGCACGCCTGACTTTGGAAAACTAACCAACAGCAGCTAACAAATGTGCTCACAAGGTGGCTGAAGCTGGTTGGCAAAGAGGGATCCGTGAAGCCCAGAACACCTGGTGGCAAAGAAAAGCTGCAGAAATACAGAGTTTCGCTGACCAACGTGACCTGCGCAGCTTCTATGCAGCAACAAAGGAAATATTCAGTCCCACACGGTCATCAGTGGGCAGCCTGAAGGACGCGGATGGGGCCACGACCATCACCGACAGCGAGGGCATCCTGGCCAGGTGGAGGTCTCACTTTGAGAACCTCCTCAATGACCAAGCAGACACCCCAGACGATCTCCTGCGAATGACCACGCAGCATCCTGTCCGTCACTGGATGGCACTACCACCCTCCATCCATGACTTCAACAAGGCCTTGCAGCGCATGAAGCCCGGCAAAGCCCCAGGCCAGACAACATCCCGTTGGAGCTCATCATTCACGGTGGCCCCGGCTTGAGGAACCGTTTGATGCTCCTTATACTGAAAATATGAAAGACCAAGACCTCCCCCCCTCAGTGACTTCCGCGATGCAAACATCATTACCATCTTCAAGAAGGGAGACAGGGAGAACTGTGACAACTACCGGGGGAATATCACTACTAAGCATCACGAGTAAGATTTTCGCTCGGATTCTCCTTGACCGCCTCCTTATTCTCCCAGAAGACGTCCTGCCAGAGTCCCAGTGCGGCTTTCGACCTTCCCGTGGGACCATAGACATGATCTTCTGTGCGCGACAACTACAAGAGAAGAGCCTCGAACAACAACAGCCCATAATGTTCATCTTCTGGGATTTGAAAAAGGCCTTCGACAAAGTACCTCGACCTGCCATGTGGGCTGTCCTCAAAAGATATGGCTGCCCACCCGATTTTGTCAAGCTGGTGCGTGCCCTCCATGACGGAATGGTTGGGAGAGTCTGCCACCAGAACTCTCTTTCAGACCCATTCCCCATCAACGGCGGCCTGAAGCAGGGCTGTGTTCTCGCACCAACGTGTTTCTCGGTATACACCGCAGCAATGCTCAACGAGATTCCCCCAGACAAACCCTCAGTTGACCTACGTTTCCGCATGGATGGAGGTGCTTTCAACCTCGCTAGACTCCGCGCCAGAACCAAGACCACCTTGTGTGCAGTGCGAGAACTGCAGTATGCTGACGACAATGCCACCCCAGGTCAGACAGTAGAGAACCTGCAGTCGTTAGGTGATGCATACAACTCTGCCTACGAACGTTTTGGGATGCAAGTCAACACAGACAAAACCAAGACCCTCATCCAACATCCACCAGGACTGATGCTCCCCAACTTCAATACCACAGTGAATGACCAACCGTTAGAACAGGTGGACCAGTTCTCCTACCTAGGGAGCATCCTAACATCAGCTCCACAAGCAAAAAGGACTCATCTGCCGCGTATTTAACAACCACGCACTGACAATGACCACCAAAATAATGGTGTTCAAGGCAGTAGTCCTCTCCGCGCTCCTGTATGGATGTGAAACATGGACGCTATATAAAAACGATATTAAAAACCTAGAACGCTTCCAACAAATGAAACTGAGGCAGATCTTGAAAATCCCCTGGGAGAGCCACACCACCAACATTGAAGTCTTAGAACGTGCCTCGCTGACCAGCGTGGAGGACACCATCATCCACCACCGCCTCCGCTGGATAGGACACGTGCATAGGATGGATCCATCTAGGCTCCCAAAGAAAATATTCTACGGAGAACTGACCCAGGGCACCAGACCACGAGGAGCCCCGAAAATGCGCTATAAAGATCAACTAAAGCGCACCCTGGCTCTAACTGACATCGATCCTTCCTCATGGGAAGAAACAGCCAGGGACAGGAAAACCTGGAGGAGTACAGTATACCATGGCACCGTGGACTTCGAGGAGAGGAGGACACAAAATGAGGAGGCTAGGAGGAGAAGAAGGAAGAGAGCGATTAGAACAACCCCGCCCACCACCTACCCCTCACTTGTGAACACTGTCCGCGACTCTTCCACCACAGACTAGGACTTAACAGCCACATCAGACATAAGCACTTACCCCACAGATAGGAGGCTGATGACTAACGACAGAACCCAATACTCGGACACGAGTGGGCGCCGACGATGACGATGATGATGTATAAACCTGCTCAGACTTATCTATCCATTCTTCTCATTGTTTGAAATGATGATTCA